>NC_016091.4:10902332-10927710 GCF_000004515.6 Glycine max
GATGAGATCTATTGTGGAACCCCGGACGAGTTAAAATGATTTGGAAAACAATTGAGTAGTTGCGTATATTGCATAGTTCATAGGTAAAATGAATATGATTCATGAGATGTGATAACATGCTATTTTGAAGATTATACCATTGTGATTGAGATCGAGTGTATGTGATAAATTGTGTGTGTATGTGATTGAGATGTTGTGTGCATTGAGTATTAACTATGAATTGTACAATCACACGACTATAAGTCCTTTTAAGGGTGACGAGTTAATGCTAAGTCCTTTTAAGGGCGACGAGTTAATGTTAAGTCACTTTAAGGGCGACGAGTTAATGTTAAGTCCCTTTAAGGGCGACGAGTTAATGTTAAGTCCCTTTTAGGGCGACGAGTTAAAACTATTTTGAGAACAATTGAGGAGTCATGTGTTTTGTACAGTCCATAGATAGAGTTTGTGTGCTAAAATGTTTTCTGGGTTGGACCTGAATCAGGAGGGAGAGGCCCTGACGGACTCTTCGGAATGTAGACCTTGGGGGTCACACGGTTTGAGTGCTCCTTTAAGCCTATGTTGATCCCATATGGTTGGAGCATTCTCACAAAACACTGTGACCTTGACTGGTCTCCCTATGATATTACCTAGTGAGAGTGACTTGACTTACTATTGTGTGGTTTGTCTTGTTATGTACTCCTAGGCGCCCGACGAGGTTTTTCACTGACATGGTACCACATTGCATATAGGCTTGAGTCTTAGCATAACTGTTGCATACGCTTGCTAATTGTTTATTATGAAATTGATGTGTTATTATGTCTTGATCGAAGTGTGTGATTCCTGTGTATTGTGATTGATGATTGAAAGGTGTGATTGATGGATGAAAAGTGTGATTGATGAATGACAAAGTGATGAAATAATGTGAGATATGCTAAGTAAATTGTATTTGGCTACTATATGTTGTGTTGTTTCTCTCTAGTAGTTAGAAATGTGATAACTCACTCCCAGTTTGTTGTTTGTATTTAGATCCTGTGATGATCTTGAACTTTGTGTTCGGGGGAGCAGATGAATAGGTGGATGACTATGAAGAACCTCATGCTAGAGGACACGGGAACACCACGCTTTGATAGGATGTGACATTAGGATATATGTTCTATATTAATTGTATGAAACTTAGATGACCTTCTTTGAGCCGATATGACTTTATTATTTATTTGAACAAGTTTGAATATGATATAGAAGAAAGTGAATGTGAGCCTTTTACCCATTTGAAAGACTTGTATTTAAAAATGTTTTAAAAATACTTTTAATTAATATTTGAATTTTTATTCCTTTATTAATATATATGTGAGGGGTAGAGGGTGTCACACTTCCCATTTTACCCAAGACACTATTTGTTTCTCACCTTTAGCCCCTCACAAAAAATTCCTTTGAATTGTATTTAAAATACTTACAACCTTTTTGGGAATTTTGAAAAAAGTTAAAAAAAAAGTATTGGGACAAAGAAGATAAAGCCGATTTTACCAAGCAAATCCTCCCACCAAATGATAATTGCCTCCTCCTCCAAGATGTCAATTTACTTCTCATTTTGTCAATCACCGGTTGCCATGTGCTAAGCTTCCTTGCGTTTGCTCCAATTGGAAGCCCCGAGTAGTTGAAAGGAGTGGACATTGTTGCGGAATTCAATACTCTTGCAACTCTTGTAAGAACATTCTCTTGCACATTTATACCCCCAAGCTACTTTTTGAAGAAGTTCAATTTGAGACTGAAAGCCAATTCAAAACAAGGGAGAATGACCTTCAAGGTAATAGATTCTTGCATGGAATCCTTGAAGAAGAAAATGGTATTATCTGCAAATTGTAAGAGTGAGACCTTCAATGAACCTCTCCCAATATCCACCTTGGACAATTTTTTCCTCTGTCATTTCTAATCATGCCATTTAGCCCTTTTGTATTTTTTTCCTTTAGCAACTTTCAAGAAAAGGAAAGGTGTCAATGGATTGCCTTGCTAGAGCCCTCTTTGTGCTATGAATTCCTTTGTGGGACCACCATTCATAAGAACAAAAATAAAGGATGATTGAAGGAAACCCCACATCCATCCAATCCATTTGCTACAAAAACCCATCCTATAAAGCATGTAAGCTAGAAAACTCCATCTCACCGTGTCACAGGTCTTTTCAAAATCAGCCTTAAATATAAGATAAGCTCTCTTCTTAGTCTTCACCTCATGCACAACCTCATTTGCAACTAGTATTTCATCCAAAATATTCCTCTCCTCCAAAAACCCCAATTGTCTTCCCATCTACAATCTTACTCATGATCTTCCTCATCATCTTTGACAAGATCTTTGCTATAATCTTATATACAAGCACCCTATGAGGGATATTGGTCTAAAGTCCCCCCTTGAGAATTTTCTTTCTTAGGAATGAGAGTGAGAAAAAATGCATTTGTACCTCTTTCTCGACTATATTCAGTATCAATGGATTGCTTGGCATGGCTTTTGTTTGTCATAATGGTGAATACCTTGAAATCTACAACATAGGAATACAATATTTTAACTAGTTGTGATAAGATATAAAATACATAATTCATAAAATGACAGGAAAAACTTAGGCAACCATATCCTCATTTTCCATGTTGGGAAATTGGTTCAAGTAACCTATTTGGTTCAAATCATAGTCTTGAATAGACGAAACAACTCCTTCCAACATTAATCTCTCCTAATTAAACTATGTATTAAAGAATGTACAATTACTTGCCATCTCAAGAGACATATATATGTGTGAGAAACATCTTAAGATACACTATATAATGATTAAATATGTGTGTGTATTTGTTTTAGATTGCATATAAATTTATCAGGAATAATAAATTTACTTTGGATAAAAAACGATGACTTTTTTCTACTTTGAATATGTGTGTGTATTCTTTTTTATTCCACTTTTTTTTTTTACTTTCATTAATTCCTAAATCTGAGATATCCTAAATGACCATTCTAAAAAAATGCATATATTGTAATACTTATAAAATTAAATTATAAAGAAAGCGAATGAGTGACAAAGTTAGTGTTTACGATAGGTGTAGGAGCAACACTTATAGATCGGTTATTGTTTCCTGAACATTTTTGGTAGGAAGACCAGTTTGAAAGTTAAAATTTTCCATTAAATTAAATTTGCCTCTTCAAAACCATTGTGGAGACTATCGAAAGGAAAAGTGTTGGTAGGTTATCTATGAAATCGTCATGAATGTACACACCAAGGGCTTTCGGGCTTAGACTCCCCATCCATGTTGTTTAGTACATTATCCATTTGTTAATGACCAAAGAGAGGAAAGAGATTTAGTCAAATCATAAATTAATAAGAACAGAAACGCAAAAAATTTTCTCTTGTAAAATAGCATTTAGTGGATTGAAAGGAAAGGGCATTTACAAAAAAAGGTGGTGCGGTGACATTTTTGTAATTATAATAAAAGAAATTACATTTAACGACGTACATTCTAAGACGGTTATTGAAAACCACCTTAGAATGTTATATGCAATAAAGTCTACATCGGGTTTTAGGTAAAGACCGTCGTAATTGGAAAAAAAAAACAAGCGCGTTATTTTTTCCCAGAAATCACTCTCTTCTTCTGCACACCTCTTCTTTTTCTCTCACTAACCCTAAAAGTCCATCCTCATGAGTCATTGCCGCTTCTACTTCTAGGGTTTCTTTTTTTTTTTTTACGACGTTGCTGCAAAACCAGAGCACCCCGTCCCCAAGGAACCCTCGCAAATTGCAGCGGTGCTTCGAGCTCGAGATTAGAGAAGAAAAAGATTCAACCTTTGTGGAAGAGGACGGAAAACCCAGAACGAGAAGACAAATCGCGCGAACTAAGAAGGAGAAACCTAACTCCGTTCCACCTTCAACCCCATCTCCAAGTACACATTTTTACCATTTTCTCCCTAATCCGTTTGGCTTCTCTATGTTTGATCAAAATTTTTTATTATTTCTGGGTGGTTTTGTTTTCAGAGAGTGAAGAAGAGAATGGTGGTAATCTGGACCATGTTGGACAGGTGGTGAGTGATTTGATCATGTGGAAGGATGCGTCAAAGTCAACCTTTTGGTTTGGTTTTTGTTCTCTTTGTCTCTTGTCTTCGTGCTTTACTCAAGGACTCAACTTTAGGTCAGTAAAAAAATCTAAGTTTTTTTTTTTATTTTAATTTTCAGTGTTTTGTCGACCTTGTCGCAATTGCGGATTCTCTTATCGGGTGTTTCGTTTTTCTCGAATTCGGTTTGTCAAAAGTACAATTTTTAGTTCGAGATTCATAGGTGGTGTTATGCTTCAAGCTCTTTCTTGCGTATTTTGTGACTTTGGTCTTTGTGTTTCAGAAATGAGGTTGAAGAAAAGAGGGAAATCAAGCTGACACAGGATGACATTTTGCGTCTTAAACTTTCCTTGTCTTTATTTAAATTGTCCGTCAATTTGTGCTTGGGTTTTCTTATAATTTGGGGTTGAGTTGCTGTTTTGTCATTTACTTTTGAGTAGGTATGCAACTGCCAGTGCACGCTCTGATGGGCTTCTTCTGCTTTGTGGAGGGAGGGACATCAATAGTGTTGTGAGTTATCTATTCAGAAATTTTCACCTATTCATTCGATTGATGTGATTTGCCTAGGAATTTCCTTGTACAAGTTTACCTTATTTTGTGATTGAAATTACTCTTCTTCCCCCTTTTGCCCTTGTGGGTTGCCTGTATGGTGGCCTATAAACATTCTAGAGTTATCTATGGTGACGAGTAAGAGTTAAATATCCCTTTTTCTTAAGCTACATCTGTAGCTTAATATTGTTTTCCAATTCATCATAAGAATTAGGTCTGTGTCTGCCTGGTTGCTATATAAGTCAATATTATGATAGAGAAGAGAAATAAACTAGGGGTGAAGAAGAGGTATGGTCGAGAGTTGAAAAAAAAAACAAAGATAATAGTAGTGTATTGGGTTACAGGACAGTCAATTTCTTGTGCAAATTGGATTGATCCAAAGAATGGTGGCTTCCTTTCAATTCTTTATGAATAAGTGATGCACTGTTTGTGGGCTTGTAGATTATTTTTTTATGCTCTAAACGGGATTTGTCATGGGCATACCTTACTAGTTCCTGGGCAAAATAGTATGAGTACCATTGATTCTTATATTGGAGGCTTTCCTTGCAAATAAGCAAATGAATTGCTATATTTATATAGTGATCTGAGAGTTTATGATTACAAACAGGAGAATAAATGGTTAATAGGTTTTTCTCCTTTCCCTCATGACTGGCTAGCATAATATTTTGTTTGGACTATTTTTAGTATTTTATTGCGAGTGAGTTAGGCATTTAATTTCCATTAATGCTAATTTTGGATGCATGACTCAGATACATTGACTATCTATTCCTCGGAGATTATGTTGATAGGGGCCAACACAGCCTGGAAACTATAAGTCTTCTGCTTGCTCTAAAGGTACTCTGGATGTATAGGTTGCCTTTTGTTTTGTTTGTCAAGTTTAATGGCATCAGGTTTATGCATGGTTATTTGGATTTTGCAGGTTGAAAATATTCAGCGTCCAATTACAATGGAAGCAGGATCAATTGTGCTTATGGATCTATTATGGTTGGTGCATTTGTATACTCAAACATGTTTGTGATAATTTATTTCATGTTCTTTTGGAAGAATGACAGCATGAAATGTTTCTCTAGGTCTGATCCTACGGAGAATGATGACAGTGTTGAAGGGCTGCGGCCAAATGCTAGGGGTCCAGGATTAGTCACTTTTGGGGTGAGTGATTTTTATTTGGTATTTTGTAAAATAGTCATTATTTTGTTTTTCTTCCAAGAGAATGATATAAATAGATTCAAGATTTGATATTTTTAAATTTGACAATAAATATATTAAGAGCTTAATTTTTGTATGCTGTCATTTTGAATTTCCTGGACAATTAAATCAAAATTTGCTCAATGTTAATTTTTATGTGAAGATGTAAACTGAAATTTTGACTATGATTATGATAATATAGTGCACACGAATTGTTGGTTAATTGCTGTTATTCACCCTGTTCTTTGAAGTTTATTTATTTTTAGTAGAGAGATAGAAAATAAGGTGGTAAAGGAAAATTAAAGGCACATAAACACTTTTCACTATGAATTTGTGCTTATTTCTGTCTATTTATCTTTTTATGCAAAAAAATGGAGCTTGCTGGAGATCAGACATATTGTTCCATTGGAAATTGAGGTCTATTTTTGGCACCAATTTCATTTAAGACTATAGGATGACATAAAAAGTTATATAGAGAGCTAAATATGGAATTAATATATTAATGCAAAAAATATTAAAGAAATTAATATATTATGATATATATTAATATTTTTTCATAAATTAAAAATATATATAACTACATTAAGTACAAAGGTAATACTATATGAGAAAAAAATTAAATAGATAAAATAATTAATTTTAGATATTTAGACATAGGTACCTCAGCATTATCAACATTTCATTAATACTTATAATTTCTCTTTAATATATTTTGTAATATTCTAAGAACATTTTAATTTAGTTTTAATATATTTTGTAATGGCTTTTTAATATATTTCTTTTTTATGTGAAACATATTATTGGAACGTGTGTATACTACAGAATCAGAAATCTTACAGATTGAAGAGGCAATTGCAATTCAAGGAAATAGTTCTTTTGAGGAGAGAGCAATTGTACTTTACAAGGTTAGTAGTATATATATATATATATATATATATATATATATATATATATATATATATATATATATAAAGGTTATGTGGTTAGTTTGCTAAAGGTTATGTGGTTAGTTTGCTAGAATATTGCTGCTGCAAATGGGGCATGGACTTTTGATAATTTATCTCACCGATTTATTTTTTTAACATACTAGTACAATTGTATTAGCCACGTTATAAGAGACGTTTTTTTTTTTTTTCACGTTACAAGAGATTGGCTTTCCTATTCAATATAAATATATAATATAATACATCAAAAGATATATGAACGTCGAACAATGATGACATATGAGAGGAAATTTTTTTTATATGTGAGTGAGGGCTTTAAATTTAAATCATATATTTAATTAAATATAAATGATTAAAATTTAATGTTATGTAATTTTTTAAAAAAAATTATTTGACTTTTTAATATTAATATTAGATCTTACTCATTTATGTATGTTTAGACGATTCAGATTTAAATCATCTTATTCTCATATTAAAAATATTACTTATAGTGTCATTACAAAAGATCATATTATTATTATTATTATCATAACAATTTTTTGTTACACTCAGACCAATTATTTATTGAATTTAACTCTATGTATGTTTAATATGTTTTTTTAAATTAATTATGGTAAAAAGTCAATAAATCTATTATATATGATCATTTGTGATAGTTATTATTTTTTTCTCATGCATGATCATTTTAGTTATGATATTTTATGTACTAATTATTAAAAATAATATGCTATGATATTTTATGTAATAAGGAATAAATAATTGAACGTGTTAATGAAATGGAAAGAAAGTAAAAGTCGAGCCGAACTTTTGAGTTAGATAGGAGGGCCTGTTTTACTGGAAGTGACCTTTGCGTGCTCCATTCCTTTATTAATTGTTTCATTATCTTAATTTTCTTTTATTGGTTTTAAGATTTGCCTGTTTGACTGGAAGTGACCTTTACTCTTTACTTGGGTTTTATGAACGCAGAGATTGACAGATTATATTGGATTGCCCTGTCCGCATAGCTCGAGGTTGCAAGTATTGTGTTGCAGATCATAGATCTTCTTGCCTAGTCAAAATTAAAGATGACAAACAGCTCTCAAGGGTGTTTCAGGTGTGTAGAAATTAAATTAAATGCAGAAATTAAATTATTTAACTATATGGTATTTCAGGAAGAAGTGAAAGAATAATCGCTGTGTAATTTAAAAATTGAGATGTTGTAGAGGTGTTTCTTTTCTACTGTATAACTCTTATCTCTTGATTGGATCAGGTAAAAGTAAAACACTTCATACTAATTATACACAATAAAGTTCTAAATCATTTGAGTGTTAAGGATTCATTTATATATAGAAAAGTTTCTTCAGTCATTGTATGTGGAGTCAAATATAGCTTACTGACATTATAATTTCTTTATACTAACAGTAGATCAAAATTAAGAAGTTTTGACTATACATTTATAACTTATACTTAATTTTAATTTATTGCTTGCTGTAGTTTTTTAATTTCCCTTTAGGACTCTAGATATACTGTAGCTGTTTGCCATGTGTAGGAGTATCTCTAGATATACTCATGCTTTTTGAATTTTTCCCTTTACTGAGAAATTCTTCTTAACTAGATTGTATTTTTAGTTTAATTTTTATATATTATTAATTATTAATGGGAAGTTTTTTTCTCGATAATAATGGGAAGATTTTTATATTGGATCACTAAATAAATGAGAGTTATTTTGTATCTATGGTAGTTTTTAAATAATAGTGATTTATTATTGTTGTAAAAAAAAGTGGTTTATTCAAACAAACAATTAAAAAATCAATAAATTTAGCATAAAATAGATTCTTAGTTTGTGTACTAATTAATTGGTATTGTTATCATGTTATGGACATTTAAAAAACACTATTATTAGGTATTAGTGTTACCGTGATATAGTCTGGATGTTTATAGCAATTCTCTTTTTAAGGCATATGAGTTCTCTTTCATTTTCTTTACTTTTTTTTTTTTTTTGCAGGTGACACTAAGCAATTCGTTTAATTTAATGTTACCCACAATGAAATTTAAGGTATATTTTCTTTTCCTTCACTATTACTCCCCTTTAGTATCTCTAACATTTGTGCCAGACTTGGAACTACGTGATGCTTAATCAACTGGTCTTCAATAATTGTGTAAATTTTTACCATGTGACATTATATGAGCATATATTACAAATTTTTTAATTCAGCAAAATTTAATATAATTTTTCAAATATTTTCATCAATTTTATATACTGACAAATTTTGTTAAATTTGGCTGTCTAAATTTGACAAATGTAACATTACTTGTATGCGTCTTAATTAGTTGGATTGAATAAAGATTGCCATAGAATCATTCGAATTGTATCATTATACACATTTTTATCGAGTCAATTTAGCTCTTCATCAAACAAAGACTTTAAGTATGGACTACGCAGGCTCAATGAAAACCTCTTTAATTTAAAGATTGGGACACCCGAATCAAACACTCCCGTGCTCGCTCGTTGATGCCATCCATGTGTGTGTTTTTTTAAACATAATTGGACTGTATTTAGCAAACACTTTTGTAGTAGGCAATTAGTTGTTCAATACTCTAATCGTACAAGCATAATTTTTCAGCTTCAAGTAAGGCAAGCTCGAAGGAATCAGAACAAATTGATAGTCTATTCTATTCATATGCCAATGGGTCTACCAGGTTGATTGAGTAAGTGTGCTTCATCCAAGACTGTTTGTTTTCTTTCCTCCATTCAATATGCATATATCGAATTGCATTATCTTGTTGTTGTTTTCTTAATTCAAGTTTCAAACCTTGGACATGGATCCAGTGGCAGATCTAGGACAATCTATTTAAAGAATAAAAATTAACAAGTATTACCATGAAAGGAGGGGAAAATTAAGGCAGGGGTTCAAATATGCAAAATTAGGAGGGACAAAATATTGGATTGAAAGTGAGGGGTGCATGTGCAGCCCCTCATTTAAGTGTGGATGCACCACTGCATGAATCTGTTGGGGATAAATAGCATTCAATCAACTATTACATACTATTATAAATGACCTGTTAAAGGTGCATATCTCATTTAATATAGCTAGGTGAATTTCACAAGTAGTTATGAGCAGGATTTTGGGGGGTATATGCACAGACAAAATGACAATAACACCCTAGTCCTATTATACTGAAATACTCAAACTATAAGGTTCGTTCTGTGTATAAATATGATAGTAACGTAATAGGGTAAGTATAAAAAATTTGATCAACTCTTGTATTATCAGGCATTTGGTGTGCGTAATGTAAGTGACTTAATTGTATATATATATGACTATCTGCTATGACTATATAACTGCCTGTTGCTTTTTTTCTTTGGTATCTCACCCAATTCCTCACAGAAACCTCCAAGCCTGAACCCAACTGACCCCTCACTTCCAGTTCAACAGTTTATTCTCTTCACTCTCTTCCTTCACCCTACCTCTCCTGCTATGATCAAACTATTGTGTAGGGTTATGGTGATTGACATGCTTCTCTTCAAGTATATCATGTTTCCCAATGTTGGCAATGGACACTCACCTAGATGCCATGAATCCCTTCACAGTGTGGCGTGGACTAGCTTCTAGCTTGTGATGTAAGTGTGGCAGTGGAAACCAGAAAACATATATACAAGCAAGGTAGTTTCTTGTACTTATTCATTAACTATTTTGATAGTTGAAAATTGACACGAGTTTATAAATTAAGTCTCATATGAGACATTACCTAGCTAGGACGCCACAAAAATTTCAGGAAAATAATAAATAAAAAAACAACATTCTACATCGGTTATACCTGCAGAACCGATGTAGAATGTGGACATTTTACATCGTTTATACCTTCAGAACCGATGTAGAATGTCCACATTCTACATCGTTTGTATCTTCAAAACCGATGTAAAATGTCCACAATTTTAAAATGGCCATTAGAACCGATGTAGAAAGGGTCTACCACCACGCATCATAACCGATGTAAAATGACCATTAAAACCGATGTAGAAAGCCATTTTTTTAGTAGTAGGGTAGGGACATTTGGTTATCAATTTTCATTATGTCTTAAATTTGAATTGTCATTTATGTATGCCAAAAAGTATTATAAAAAGAATGGGACAATTACAATCTGTTAAGTACATTTATATTTTTTTATTTAATTATTACATCTATTTGTCCTACACATTCTTTATCTTATTAATTTACTATTACTATATTTCCTGCTTGAGCATGACCCCATGGACCCAACACTGTTACCGAGTTACATCCTCTCCTTTTCTTGCCCTTTTTTTTCTCATTGGTTGGTACAACCTATACCTATGTGTTCTTCTTTCAGTATATCAGCTTCTTGAACCATCATGCAATTCTTTTCAGTTTCTCCATTCTATTAATTATTGTCTTAAAAAGAATTCAATTTAAACCTTTAAAGTTACATAGATCAAATACTTTTCTTTAAAAAAAAAAAATAGGCACCCGATAAACATAGTACTCTCGTATCTGGGAGCTTAAGGTTTCAAAAAGACCAACTAAAATGGAGTTTGAAAATTTTCTTAAGGCATAAACTATAGACTTGTCTGTTTTACTTATGAAAAGAAATGAAGTTATAATGTTGGCTCAGTGGTAAAAAAAAGAAAGAAAACAGAAAAATGTTTTGAATTGGATTTTTCCATTAACAAAAATTAATAATTAACCATTAATATTTATGGATAAAAAAATTAATTTATGAAAAGAAAGTTACATGTTTTTTTAACATAAACAGTTATGGTTGGCACCCAGTTTTTCAAACAGAAATCCTGAAGACATTTAAGTCAACTCCCTTTTTGATTGGTCAATACTATAATTTATTAGTCAAAATCTATTTTCATACAAATCTGTACTACTTTTTTTCTTAACAAATGGCCCTCCATCTTTTCAAAAGAAAAAGAATTTGCTTTTGTATTCTCCCTTACAGATACACAGGCTCTGTACCTGTTATTCAAAGATAATAGTAAGTATTTACTCATAAACATTTTATCTAACAAAATATCGTTGTTCATAATTTTTGTTAAAAATATAAAATTATTCAAAACATTCTAATATCTTAAAATTTTAAGAAAACTCATCTTTGACATTTATCAAAACTTGTAAACCAAATAGTAGCGAATTCAATCCTCGCCGTTCTCCTTGAATAAAGCTAATTAAAGTTCAACTTAATTTGTCAAAACAAAATTCTATTTTGTGATTTCACTTAACCATGCATGTAATCATATTAATCCGCAATAACTTCTAGTCGGAAATGAAAAACAAAATGCACGGTAACACCATATCTGCCCATAATTTGTTTGTATAGAAATTCATAACCATTGTTTCAAATAAGAATGTTCAAACTAAAGACATTCAATTTGTCCCACCATGTCTTTGTTGAGAATTCGGAAATTATTCAATTCAACTGCTCCACAGGATTCCAGGCGCTTAAGATTTCCAATTCGGATTTTCACGCCCTTCTTCAGCTGGTTTCTCTGCTGTGAAGAACAACATCATTCTTATCGATATATATCTAGTAGCTTTTTAATCTCAAAACATAAATCTGGCTTGTAATCTTATAAACTAATAAATAAAAGATTTCTATAATGAATAATGGTTCATGCGGTATAACTAATTAGAGCTAGAGCATCACTCTTAATATGTCGAATTGTTAAAAGAGAGCTAGTAATAATAATTACCTCAAATGCCGGGTCATACATAGCATTCACTTGTTCCCTGAAATTAATTTAAAACCATGAAAGTATTCAATTTTGTTGTACTTGTTCCCTGAAATTAATTTAAAACCATGAAAGTATTCAATTTTGTTGTACTCAATAATAAAACTGAAGGAAAATGAAGGAGAGATTGTAGATATAGTATGCAATATGATATATAGAATGAAAAATGTCAATGAGGTGAATATATACACTCTGAAGGTGTCCATGTATCATTATTCGTTACTCAAAAGTGAAATGTAAAATGGTAAAAGGCAGGTAATTAAAAACCTTGATGCAGTTGCATCAGAGGAGGGGTTTCTTGGGTTCTGATCTTCCCTGATCACCACACCATCAGAAGTGTTGTTTCCTCCGGATGAAGGTGTTTTCCCAGGGTTACCCCTCTGCAACAAATCAAAATAAACCAAGCAGAATAACCACAAAATTCCATTTTGTTTCCACAAAACAAAACAACAACGTCTTCATGCATGGCCAAGAAAAAAGGTCACCTTTCGGCGCTTATAAGGAGGAAGAGATGTCTGGCCTGGTTCAAAGTGTTTCCGGGGACGACCGCGACGTGGTGGTTCTCGCTGTCCCTGTTGTTCATGTGCAATTTACCATGTTTAGTTTAATTTTCACACAGCTTTTTGCAGCTTTCTTCTTCTTCAAATATGGTAACTATTGGAGGAAGTGAGAAATCGAAAGTGGGAACTAGTGTGTCTTGTAAATAAATAAAAATAAAGGCCAGTAAAAATACTCTAAGTGTACTAGACCCTATGTTGTTGTAGAGATAATAAGGTTTTCAATGGCAATATATGAACACCTCTGTATTACGAAACTGTATTGTTATGAGGCAAAGTATACAATACTCACAAAAAAACATCATCAAAGAGCTACAAAGAAAACTTATGAAAAAGATAAAAATAACAACTCAGATACTTTTCATTAATAATAATAGATAAAAATGAATATATTTATATAATCATGTGAGATATCAATGAATAGATAGTAATTATTCAAAGTGTTAACATCATATTATTTAACAAATAAAATAAATACTATATAATTCATAAATATCTAACTTAATTCTATATAATTATTAAACTACTTAATTATCCTTTTTTTTATCACTTTGGGTCCATCCAATCAGTGTATTAACCCTCGTTATTTTTTTCTCTCATTATTCTTGTCTCTCTCTTCATAATTTAAAATGATTTTTGGACACCCAACATTTTCCTAAAGTTTGCAATCCAAGTATCCTACCAAGTATCCTGCTGGCTGAGGTGTGGACCCGCAGATATTTTAACCAAACTAAAACAGTCATTCTATATCATCATCGCTGTGATAAAAAGGCAAGAAGTGACTGTGAAATTGTTACCCTTGGATTTGGCAGTAGAGTAGAATAAGAACCATAGGAATCAAAAGTTGATCTGTCATTCTGATTCAGCATGCTTAGACCTGGCACTGAAGTTTGAGCCCTAGTACGATTCAACAATGGTAATAGTAATATTGTTAATATATATACTATATCCTAGTTAATAAAAAAAATGGCATGGCTAACATGGGCATATATAATATTGTTAGATATACTTCCTGTTAGAATTACTCCATAGTTAATGGAAAAATATGAAGAGCCCTACATATAGGAGAGTGTCCTTAATTAGGTCAGAAATAGTTTTTGCTAAAACTAAAGCCAACTGATTGAATGTGCGAGAATTTTATTACTAATCATACAATGTGACTTGTACATAAGATTAATACTACTGATTACCAACCAATTCTAATTATGTGTAACTAATTAATTCCAAACTAGGTATAGCATCTTGTAATTCTATCTCCAACATATGATACTCCTTTCAAATATTACTATGTAATTATCCAATTGTTCTAGGGTGTCAATTATGTCCTTGGAGTTTATAGCCAAATTTATATTACGAGACTATTTTTTAATGAAATAAACAAAGTTAGATTTTATAAAAATCTAGTACATGTTTTAATTTTCGAAAGGTTTAATTATATTTTTAGTTCTTCAAATTAAGGGATATGTTATTCTAACCTCAAATAAAAAAAATTATTTTGTAGTCTCCCAAATTTAAAAAATATTATTTTTAGTTCCTCCCTTCAAATACAAATTTATATTTTTTTAGTACCTCAAATTTTGGCAGAAGGACTAAAAATAGTTTGAAAATGAAGGATTAAAAGATAAATTTTTTATTTTGAAACTAAAAAAAGATCTTTAAATTGAGAGACTAAAAACATAATTAAACCTTTTTAAAATTAATAATTGACTTTACATAGTCTTTTTTTATTAGCCAATTAACCTTCTTAAAAATAGGTAAAAGCCTACATAAATATATAGAATGGAATAGACTATTAAAATAATAAGTCAAATCAAACTTTAAAAAAAGTCAAAGTTGGACTTAAAAGAAATTATGATAGATAATAAATCCAATTTGACTCAAGAATTTTTAAATAGATCAAATTTATTTAACAAATTTTGGTAAGTCTACCCTATTTTCCATCTTTGAGAAACCAACTTAAAGAGGTTATATTGTTGCGTGTGTGTGAATTTCAAAGGGAATGTATGTAAGTAAAAGTATAATTTGTTAGAAATAATAATGGTAACTTGAAAATAAAAGATTGTGAGTTACTCTTAGAGGATGAATGGGAGTGAGTTAATAAGAATTAAGGGACAATATTTTTTGTTACCAATATGTATTGAAGGTGTTACAACATTATGCTCATTTTGTGTCTTAATTGAATAATTATGTTATGCTTATGGATTGCTCAACTATAAATAGAGCATCAAACCATGTAACCAAGTGTACAGAATAAAGAGGAAGAGGTAGAGAAAATTTTGGAAGAACAAATGAAAGGAGGTATGATAAATCTAACATGCCATAAGTATGGTCATTTTTCATGGGGATGCAAAGCCAATATTGAATGCTATAATTGCCATAAGTATGGTCATTTTTCTTGGAAGTGTAAATCCAATGTTGAAGAAAAATTCAATGGAGCAAGTAATAGTGACAAGAAAGATGATAAGAACTTATGGTATCTTGACAATGGAGCAAGTAATCACATGGGCGGTTACAAGGAGAAATTTGTGGAGCTTGAAGAAGAGGCCAAGGGAAATGTTTCAAGAAGCATGGAGTGGAGTGAAGCCAAGAGTTGATCATCTAAAAGTCTTCGGGAGTATTGCATATGCTAATGTGTTCAACTAATTAAGCATGTGTTCATTGGTTATAATGCAAGTTCAGAAGGTTACAAGTTATACAATCCTATCAATAGAAAGATTGTAGTAAGTAGATATGTAGAATTTGATGAAGAAGAGATGTGAAATTGGAAAAAAGAAGAAGATACCGATGATTTCTTTCCTTATTTTGGAGAAAATGATGAAGAAGTTACAACACCAAATGAGTTTTTTACTCCACCTTCTTCAAAAGTCATTCAATTCATGAAGATCATCTTCCGAAGGGAGTTCAAGTGAAAGACTAAGAAAAATGAGAAGCCTTCAAGACATACATGATGAAACTGAAGTCATGAATGATTTGTTTTGTCTTTTTGTTGACAATGAGTTTTTCACCTTTGAAGAAGCTATGAAAGACAAAAGGTGGAGACAAGCCATGGAGGAAGAAATTAATATCATCAAGAAAAATGACACTTGGGAGTTATCAAAACTTCCTGAGTCATGAAACAATTGAAATCAAATGATGTTCAAGTTTAAGAAAAAGAATGCCAAAAATGAAAGAAGTGATGTTAGTTCATGTGAAGACAGAAAACCAACTTGTATATATTTTTACTAAGCCCCTTAAGCTTGAAGATATTAGAATTAGAAGATTGAGAGCAAGATTTGGAGTGTACAAAATTAATTGAGGATTTTCTAATTAAGGGGAGATGTTAGAAATAATAATAATAATAATTAGAAAATAAAGGATTGTGAGTTACCATTAGAAGATGAATATGAGTTAATAAGAATTAAGGGACATTATTTTTTGTTACCATTATGTATTGAAAGGGTCATGACATTATGTTCATTTAGTGTCTTAATTGAATAATTATGTAATACTTATGGATTGTTATACTGTAAAATAGAGCACCATGTAACCAAATAAAGAGAATCTTCTCTAAAATCTCTAGTGTCTTCTCTTTTTCTAACAAAATTTACCTGGGGGAATTCCACGCACTAGGAGGGTTGATGCCACGGTTGTTGAGAGCAAATACCGGGGAAGTTTGGTTAGTCATGAAATGTCCATTTGTTGTCCAACTCCATGTTCCTGCCTGCACCTGCTTATGAGTTATGATCAACAACAATAATATGTTAACTTTGGTTTGCAAAACATGGTCCATGTAGAACATCCATAGTAATGGAACAAGTATATAAGGATGCTTACACTCACATGGTTTTGCTTAAAAAAGGGTGGATAAGAGGAAAACAGTGCATTGAATTCATTGAAATTTTGGTTTGCTAACATATTTGAAACCAACAGTTGATTGCTTGTGTTGTTCTCGTTGACCTGACCCAGTTCCGGCCTTCTACAAAATGGGAAAGTACACAAGAAAAACACATATCTAAAACTTGTTATAAAGGATGTAATAATGACTTCACAATTTGTGAAATATGGTAGGAAGACCTACAGAGGTAGATTATTGTTTTGCATGAGAGGATATTGATTGTTGCAGTTCATCGGGATGGTGATATCTTGGGCTTGAACCGATGAACCTACTCCTTCTGAGATCAATCCCACCTAATTAATCGAATCAAATGTTAAACAATTTAATTGTAGAGATTGCCCATTGTGGTAAAGTTATTTGCAAATGTAAGTGTCTTGTTAGCTTCAGGTATATATACATATATTAAGACACATAATCATCAGATATATGAGATACCTGTTGAATGTACTACATTAATATAGAGTAGCCGGTTTTCAACTAATAATATGTATGATTTTAAATTGTGGTTCACAATCACAATTATGATGGTTAAATCAGCAACTGCATTGTGACTGCATTAATCCCATTGTTTTTCAATTTTTTACAATATCAATGATTGTGACCAAACTACAACCGCAGTTTAGAACCATGTGTATATGCCATATTAATATTGGACAAACGCCTACTTATATTTTAATGCTCGGTAAGCGTACAAGTAAAATGCATATCAATGAAGGCAAAGTATTATAAATTATGATGACATGCCACACTAATAGATGAATTGATCGTGCTGTTACCATGGATGGTATATAACAGTTGGACTCAGCATCCGGATCCAATAATGGAGCGGAAGTGTTTGGAGACAACAAGGGCAACTGATAAGAATCATTTACAGAAAGTTGTGGAGGGTTTCCTCCCATGCTGGAAGAGTTTACTTCCTCGGTATTGTGGGCCATGTTTGGTGTTGCAACCACAGTTCCTACCATGTCGTGAACCTGAACAATAATATATATATACATGATACATAAAATGGGAAAACAATCTCAATATGCACAAACAAAACAGTTCTTCTTTCTTCATTATGTGGTAGAGTGCCAAGTGCATATAATAGTTTGGTTGAATTAATTTACAATCTCTTACGTATTTGACAATATTTAATTCAATTCCTAACTTATATTTATTTTTTAAACTAAGTCCTTAAAGCTGGGATTAAAAAACAGATACAAGCATAAGGGATTTAATTTAAAAATAAATACAGATTCAAGAACTCAATTAAAACAAAAAAATAATCAGAAATCTAATTAAAAATTTAATAATAGTTCAGGAATATTAATTTTGGTATTATATTTGCTGCATTCTTTTTTTATTCATATCTTATAAGAATGAATGTGTCATACAATCTCAAATATGAATAGTAAAAAATTTAATATTATGTGATAAAATATTACATAATTTTTTTATTTTAATAGTGGACATAAACCTTTAAATAATTACCATAATAAGATCTAATAATTAATATTTATTCTTCACTCTCTAATATAAGAAAAGTATTCTCACTATTGTTAGTACTAATTGCATAATTAATTCATAAAAAATGGAACAGGAAAGAATAAAGGTGATAGTTTTTACATTGGGTTCGTTCACTTGCTGCCAAACATTAGTGGGGAAGTCTGGCAATGTAGCTGAGACATTGCAAAGGATTTCCTCCATAGTCCAATCAAATCCCATATCTAGATCCTCCTTGTCCATCTCCAAGTTTATGAAAAAAATTAAAAAAGGAAAAATCAGTCAAAAGAATAAAGTAATAAAATATAGCCATCCTTCAATTTTTTTTCTAAGAAAGGGAGGTGCATAACCTTATAATCATCTCATTGAGGTTGAGTTATAAAGAATTTATTTATTACATACAATTCATTTGATTAATCAATAACCAACGAATTTATTCTTATCTTAAATATATCGGACAATATTGCGAAAAAAATAAATGTCATAGCAATCATCCCTTAACTATCAACTTGAAGAGAAGGCAATATATACAAATGAAAAAAAAAACTTGAATTTTTATAAAACTTAATTGAAAATTAATTCAATTTTTATCCTATTCTTATCTCATATTAAAGCACTTTTTATCTGATATTAAACTGATCACAGGTAAACTTTTAGTACACATTTTTCTACTATCTATGTTTTTTTATTTAAATATGATACATGCATGTCACTATTTCAATAACTATACATATTAAGAGCTCACCTTGAATACATTATACTAAAGTAATTCCCTAATATAAAACAAGTTATATTCGTGACCAAAATGGAGCTTATACACCTCGAAACCACCAGCGGCTCAGGCTGAATACATTGATTTTCCAGGGTCGTGTCTTTGGAAAGCAAAAAAAAAAAAAAAAATTATGATTATTGCTTAAATCCAAACCAGAGACACTCCATCGTTGAGATGAGAAAGTATCCTGTAAACTATAGTTCACCCTAGAGACAATGTACAATAGCCACTGCACCACAACATCTATTCATATAATAACTATACTTACTCACATAACAAATAGGACAAAAAGGCTGAACACTTCTGATTCCAATTTGTCTAAATTTCCATTAATTGATATACCTATACATTTCAGAGAAAGAATGGATGGCATGGTACAAGAAAAAAATGGTAAAATAAAAATATATTTTGTGTGAGTGGTTTCATACTGAAAAGTATTAGAACTAATATTTGTTTACTGTCAAATGTGATTTCAATTAAAATACAGATGTTGAGTTATTGTCAGAAAAATTGATTTTGGCTTTAAATCTCAATTTAACTAAAAGTGATAAAAACATTGTGTTAGGTTGAAAAAATTACACAAAGAGTGGATTTGATTTCATTGCGAGAGAATAATGAAAATTGATTTTGACTTCAGTCTAATTAACTTGATTTTTTTTTAAAAAAATAAAGATGTTTGGATGTTGTCTGGTAAAATTGATTATGCCTAAAATCCCCAATTTGATTAGAAGTATAAAAAAAGAGTAGCATTTGCTTTGGATTGAAAAATTTTACACCAAGTGTTATAGCAAAATTGTTTTAAAGATAAAAAATCCATTGCTTCACTTAAAAAATAATTTTACAAAATAAGTTTTATTTGAAATCGATTTTATATACATCATTCCAATCACACTTTATATTAAAAAAATGCATTTAGAATAAAATATCCAAAAATCTCAAAATCAATTTCATGGTTTGGTAATGAAAGCCATATATATATATATATATATATATATATATATATATATATATATATATATATAGAGAGAGAGAGAGAGAGAGAGAGAGAGAGAGAGAGAAACTAGTTGCCTTTAACACATTGTCACTTCAAACACATATATAATTCAAAATTAATTCTACAAACAATCTCCAAAACATATACCTAATTGAAAAACATACACTCAACTAGAGTGTAAAACCAAAAGACAATTAGATCCTTACTCATGTTTTTCAATGCAACAAGAATTTTTCTTTTGCTCAAATTATCATGAAATTAGGGTTGATGTTCCTTTCATGTTAACCAAAGGGGAAAAGCATACCTCTGGTAAGAATTTCTGGCTTAGAAAATAGATGTGTCAATTTTAACCCTGCAAACTAGAATACTCATAAATAAGTTAACAAATATATGTGTGACTCAACAATAAAAACAAATACAAATGTGTCAATCAAAATTGATAAAATGATAACAAGATGACACAATCAAAAGAAAGTAAGAAGTGATCGAAAGAGCAAACAAATATAGCTTTAATCAAGAGATACAAAATGAGCTTATGAAAGAGATAGGGAAATTAAACTTAACTATGAGTGCTCAGAGCTCAAGTTGTGCAAATGTTATACAATGAGAGTTTGAGATATGAAATCCTTGAACCCTGTCCTATATTTAAAAGAAATTAATGCATAAAACTGCCACCAATATAAAAGCTTAATCCAACTCATATTTTGTTCATGTAATACTTTTTAGATGGCAAATTAGGAAAGATGTTTTGGAATAAAAGGAGTTACATAAAATTATGCTAGTTTAGTCACGGTTTTTTAAGGAAAATCAAAAAGAAAAGAGAGAGAGAGTAATCTTTTATACAAGTCCAACCAACACATGATGACATTTGGAGCTAAACCGTTTTTGTTTATAAATATATATAGAATATTCATCTCAATTTTGAAATGCAGGTTTACCATTTTCCTAATTTTATTTAGAGATAAGGATTTAAGTCCAGGTACATGGACAAGCGGAAGACTTCACAAAACATTCCTTCATAGGATGAATTTATTTTAGGAAAAGTAACAAAGACTTAACAAATAAGAATTTGTGATAAATAATCTTATAATAGAAACTAGTCTGTAAATATATAATATTGTCCCTTTATAATTTTAATAAATAAGAAGGTTCAAAAAGGATAAAGGGGCTCTGAAAGCAATAACGGTAGTTTTCCTTCCTTTTTTTACTTTCATTTTTCATATTATGGTGGATTGAGAATCAAAGCAAGTTCTTGCTTGCTTGTACCTTGTTGGTGCACATGTGAAGCTTGGCGGGTTTACTGTGTATCAGATTCTCACAGATAAGACTGTGTTGATTTGAAGTGAAGAGTGAAGACTAAACGTATTAGTGTGTTTATTTTTTCTTTTTGGTCATCAGTATTCAGTTATGGAAAGAACTTTAACCTATGTTTGATAGAGAGAAAACAAGACGAGGGAGAAAAAAATTTAAGAATTAAATTGGAGGTAAAATAGAAAGGAAAAGAATAAAAAATGAAATGATTGCAACATTATTTGGTAGGATAAAATTAAAAGAAAAAATAAATATGTATATAAAATAATATAAATATCTCTAAAATAGTATACTCCAATTTGTGTATCACGTATCGGCACATTACTTTTTAAAGATATTTTATTACTTAAAACTTTTCTTTTGTGCAAATTCACACTTTTTTTATTTTTTTTTCTTTCACGTTGTTTGTGTCTAGCACCGCAATTCCTCTATATAAAACAATACTTTTCTTTGCTTTTCTTCTCATTTTAGAAGAAATATTAAACGTGTGAAAATCACTTACTTTATAATTCTTTCTCTCAAAATTAAGTAATCAAATAATTGTAACAAAAAAGTAACCAAACAATAGTCGTAATAAGAAAGTAACTAAAGAAACAAACAATGAAAGGAAGATGATTTTCATGTCCTTCCTTCTTTAATTTATGGTTTTTTGTTCTATTTTCAATGTAAAATGGACGTAATATAAATATTTTAAAGTATACTAAAATATGTATTATTTAATTATTTTCTTGTTATTATTTAATTTTGACAATATTTAATACATACAATATTCGTAATATATAAATATAATTCAATGGTTGAATCAATAAAAATCATATTTTATATGAAGTGACAAAAATGATGTAATAATTATCTATAATTTGATCTCTCTATCTCGTGTATTTATATAAGCATCTTACCCTTTTTAACACTAAAAATTTGGGTTATGTATGTTGTATTGCATCAAGTTGATTCTTGAGCGAGGATTGTGAGGATCCATTCATATAAAATCCAATTAAGCTCTGACAGTTCAAATGTTGCATAAAGGAGTGATCCACCCACTAGCAAGGTGTTTTATTTTGATTCAACCCCATTTCATCTTGTGTTCTTCCCATCTTTAATTTGTTGCTTTCCTCCCAAACCCGTTAAATCATACATATTTTAAAAAATATTTCTTTTTAAAGTAAGATGGGATCTTGTATAAGACTCATTCTTACTCCATTGAGATCCCGCGACGACTTCTATTAGTAGATATTGGGAAAAATGATCTTGAGCTTAAGACTCTGGCTGAAGACTCAACGTTAAATATGCTGTTAACTTCTACTAATGCACAAATGGGATGGATCTTTAACATGTCTTCCACAAGGCCAATAGTCTGTAGATCCAATCATGAAAGTTTAAACTTAAACATTGACATGCATTTCTTCAACGCCGCTCTTGCTTGAATTCAACGTCTTCTTCTAACCATAACAAATGTTTGTGCAATATATACATTTTTATTTTTGGTTTTTAGTGTGTCGAGCTCTTGCCCTGTTGATATAAAAAGGAACAAACTAACTTGAATATTCTCTTTAATTTTTCAATTAATGAAAAGTTATTTTTATGATTACATACTAAACCAAATCAACTTGTTTGGTGAGTTTAGTTTAAATTTGAAAGAAAAAAAAATCAAACCAAATGAATCCATTTTTTTAATATCAAAACTGAATCAAATTGAGTTATGAAAAATTTAAGATATATTACATATTGGATTGTGTGTGTAAGTGATACATTAAAGCTAAAGGGGATGGAGTGGTGTCATAGTCTAAGGTAAGGACAATCTTACACAATTATATAGTTACATTTATTTCATTTGTAGAAGAGACGTGGGCATTAAACCTATAACCTATTAGATGTGAGACATTTTCTTGTTTCACTTGATCACATAATGGATTAGTTCACTTTCAAAAAATAATTATTGTTTATAATGAACTAACCAAAATACATATACATCAATTATAATTTAAAAGATAATTTGTACACAATTTAATAAAAAATTTCTCTTAGATTTAAATAATCTCCTAATGTGTTTAAATGAGTGTGTGTAGATTATTATAAATATTGGAATAAATAATATTACTTATTTAAAAATATTAATTAAAAAATAGAGTGTTCTTTAAATACTTTTCATCATAACCAAAAAATTAACCTTAAATGTTTATGGTGCAAAACAATTGAGTGCAAATGCAATACATCCTTGAATATTTTACCCCCCTAAAACTTTATTATATCATTTAACCAAAAAGGACGGTCAGTTGAATAATTGAAGCCAGAAAAAATGTTTGGTTAACTTTTTTTTCATATTTCATTAAATATGTGCTATAATAATAATAATAATAATAATAATAATAATAATAATAATAATAATAATAATAAACACTACTACAAAAGAGTTATTTAATAACACATAAATTAGACTTTAAATAACACTTAGATGTGTTGCTTATATTGCATCTATTAAAGGAGGGAAAGGCTTTCACATAGCTTATTAAATGGTCTCATTAGATAGCACTTGGTTAGTACAAGCGTTGTTAAATGAGAATCTTAATCGACACTTAGATTAAATTAGACTTTAAATAACACTTAGATGTGTTGCTTATATTGCATCTATTAAAGGAGGGAAATGCTTTCACATAGCTTATTAAATGGTCTCATTATATAGCACTTGGTTAGTACAAGTGTTATTAAATGAACATCTTAGACAATATTTGTTTAATACAAGTGCTATAAATGGACACCTTAGACAACACTTGTTTAGTACAAGTGTTGTCAAATGTAAATCTTAGATGAACAAATGTTGTCTAATTGGGATTTTAACTTGTACTACTTATACAAGCATTGTTGAATGTTTTTTATTTTTTAATTACATTTTTGTTGTTTTCACCTATATTAATATATAGTTTCATTTAATGTTCAAAATGTTTCAATAAACCACCAATAAGGCAATAACATTCCATTTCAAGAGTTAATAAAATTATTTTTTCTCTTTTGCATAGTTTAAAATAATAATTCATGCACACATCACCTTTTTCATAATCTAATACATACAACTTAATTAAAAATCACTCAAGTTTTGAACAATGAAATTTATATTGTTCAACATTTAACACTAATGCCATATACCAAAACAAATTGTAATTTTTCTGTTCAACATTTAAGTATATAAAAAATACAAATCAAACTACACATAAATTTAAACAATTGAAACTATGCTAAATCATTTTGAATCATATAATGATACCAATCTTCCTTACTTCAACTAGTTGGTCATCATAGTAAGTAGCACACTTGTAGTCAAGGAAATACTACAAAAGAAAACATCTGAATAAATAATGGTTAGAATTAAATAACATTAAATGATTTGTAAAAATTAAAAATGAGATAAATATAAATTACAACTAAAATTACGTATTGTAAATGGGATGTATCAAAGACTTTATTAACACTTTTATTTCTCTTTTAAAATGCCACATTACTTGTATATTGATAATTATGTTTCTTCTTTCTCTTTCTCTAATGCTCTTATATGATAAAAATATAATTAATTATATTATTTATATAATATTATTTGTTTGATGTCTTTCAATTATATATTATGTTTATGTACTCTTCCTTTCCTCTCATTTTCACTAAATCTTTTTTTCTGAACTCTATTTTTCTTTCTATTAGAGCTATTTCTTGATAGGAAAGAGGTAC
Source organism: Glycine max (assembly GCF_000004515.6). Classification (NCBI taxonomy): domain Eukaryota; kingdom Viridiplantae; phylum Streptophyta; class Magnoliopsida; order Fabales; family Fabaceae; genus Glycine; species Glycine max. The sequence goes on from NC_016091.4 coordinate 10,927,514, forward strand.
CATACTTAGTCTTTCATCTTATTGGGAAAGATGATTATCAAGTGAAACAACTTCCATAACATTCTTTTGAGCATCCATTGCATCATTCAAAAATAATGTATACCTAGTATTAGATACAACATGCATGTTAATCGTAGACTTAACCCTATTACCTAAATCATATACATGTTAAGCTTTGGATTTGTAGACTTATTAGA
>NC_016091.4:10927917-11052031 GCF_000004515.6 Glycine max
CATAATTATTCATGATTGATATTTCTTTTTCATTATCTCCATCCTTGGCCTATTTGGACATGTTCCAATGTTTACATTTTACAATTAACCAATCTTTACAGGTTTAGTGGTATGTCCACAAGTGGTTGAGGTTTAGTGTTGTATAGCCTTCTCAAGTATGACAACACTACATGCAGCACATGGGTTTACTTAAGGGCATATGTAGCAAGTTTTGATTTATGTTCTGGTATTGCACTTGTTGGTGTTTGTGGCTGCAAACGAATAAAGTCGTGTTTCATGGGACTGAGCCCGACGTGATGTCTATGGTCTCACATATTAAGGACTTGATTTGGATTTGGTTTATGTATAAGGGGTCTATACACAGTGGTCTGATGTTTTCCAATTGGTGCAATAATCTATTGGAGTGTCTTAGGGAAGTAGTTTGATAGTAAGATTGTCATTGTTTGTTGTATTTTATTATCCATTGCTGCAATATTTTGTATAATAATAGGTACCACTTCAATCCAAGGAATAAAATTCATACCCTAGTTTTATCAAACTTTGTTGTTAGAGAGAAAATTTGGAATCCAAACTTACACCATGAGATAATGATCAAAGATCATCCACAACCCATCATTTGTCACTTTGAGAATCAACTTCATTGTCAAATTTGACCATTAAATAATCAAAACTTTGTCTCGCAAGGTATGAAAACCAATATTCTTCCCAAGATGTTTAACAACAAGTGCATCTTGCCATGGAGTGCAAATGCCTTGAACAACTGAATCATTAATGTGCACCATTGGCTTTAGTGGATTACCATCCTCATTCAATTATGCAAACATTCTCTTTGAAGAGGTCATCCTTTGGTTTGCATAATGACATATTCCTATTTCCCATCATTGTATCTTAGAAGAAAATTCTAGTTTTGTTTCTACATGTCAAGTTGCTGCTATTACCACTATCTAGTGCTTTATTTCCTAAGTCATCATCTGTCATAAAATCAATTTCACCAGAAAAAAACATCTCTCAAAAAACCACAGAGAAAAACACGTTGTTAAAGTTTCATTTTGCCATATAGTCGAAACTATGTATGTGTCCTTAATAAGATTGTTAGTATCAATACATACAATCTCTAACTTAATGTAATAACACACTTTAGACTAGGTATATTTTACATAAAGGAGGTAATTGCATAATCCACTGGATCAACCTCTTTATTTGATAGCCTGTAGTCTTTTTCTTTATCAACAAATAACACATATTATTCATGAATTTTTTAAATAAACAATTTAATGAAATTCATATTATATATAATATGAATATGTTTCTTTTATGAATTATATATTCATTAAAATAAGAATATGTTACTTTTATTATTTAGAATTTATGTTTGAACTTCGTACAAAAATATTTTATATATATTCATTAAAATAAGAATATGTTACTTTTATTATTTAGAATTTATGTTTGAACTTCGTACAAAAATATTTTATAAATTTCAAACTAGTAAACATAATCAATGGCATTTTCAATTATCTCAATTTCTAAAAATAGAAACTAGGAAACTAAATAAACATGTTCTGTAAAACTTTAAAATATGACAGTAAATTTATTTTATATATATATATATATATATATATATATTCCTATTTTGACAAGGTAATGATAGTTTAGGGTTTTAAGGTTTTGCCCGCCAGATGTCCCAAAAACATTAACACCAGCCAATTATAAATATATCCAGTACTGCCTCGTAAAATTGGTATACACGAAAACAACATCGACATTAAGGCCCAGATAATATTATTTGCACTCTAAAATTTATTACATAACCTTTTATCTTCTAGTTTTGTCAAATTTTATGTGTGCAACTAATATTATTGGAAACTATAGTCTTTGTTTCTATTCCAATTTAAATGCTCTTGGGCAATTCAGGCACTTGACGCTTCGTTTGAGCATGCTAGGCACATTCGTTCTCTACATAAAGAAATTAACTATCTGCAATAACGACTTGCGGTGTAATTTTTCTGTAACGATGAAAACTCACAGTACCTTGCTAGAATATTTCTGAATAACAAGAAAACTAATTATTGGCAATATAGTATCAAATTTTTGCACATTAGCAACTGGTATTTAATAAAAATAAAGTGCGTGGTTTAGAGAATTGTAATTAGCTGAAGGTGGTGGTGGTGATGGTGGTTTGAATAATCCGAGATGGGGGTCAATGGGAATACCCGTCCTCTCAAATTTCGTGTCATAGACAAAGTTTGCAAAATGCCTTAAAATTAACTACACTGTCAGGAGGTTTTCCTCTTTTTGGGATGTAGGGTTTGTTGCAGCTTTTCCTCTTTTGGAAGAAACCTTCTGCAACTTCTAAAAAATTAAACAAACCAATTAAAAGAATCTCATAATCTCATTCTTGGATTCATAAATTATTTATCACAATAAAGTGAGAAAAACAACATATTCACGCTTCAGAAGAAAATAATCTATATGTCAACAGCTTGATGATATGGGTTTTACCTCTCTTAGTGACAACAGCAGGTTTCCTAGATCATAATTATACGTACCCTATTAACAATAGTGTAGAGCTTAACATATTTTATAACTTACAATGGTGATTATACATTATCATCATCATCTTCTTAAATAAAAAGAAAAGAAATGTTTCAGATGTTTTTACCCTCCCACTTGGATTTTGCGGAGCAGAAAGAACATTGTGTGTAACTGTTCTTGTCGGATTCATGATGAGTACTCTTTGCATTGCTTCAGAAGGTTGTGTCCTATGCACACATTCAACAACGTAAATAAGAATGCCAAGTATACAAGGCCCTTAACTTGGGAAAAGAGTTTTATAAACTTCCAACATATATAATTATAGGAGTCTATACAAAACTCAGAATATATCAAATACTTCATCAATACTTTCACTTCTCATTATTTATCTATTTATAATGTCATATCTCGTATTATATTTATAGTTCTATTACTTTTCTTTTTCTTTCCCTAGTGCTCTTTTCTAATAAAAATTTAGCAAGTTATATTATTTATTTAATATTTTTCACAATATAATTCTTTTTTTTATCTCTTTTCATTATATTATACTTATGTACTCTCCTTTTTTAAGGATTAATAAAAATATATATTTAATTTTTCCCTCTTATTTTCACTGCATTTTTTCTTACTTTCTATCACATCACTTGTCACATTTTTCAATTTCTCAGTGTATTTTTTTCTTCTTTTTTCTTTCTTTCACTCCAATTAATAACAAATTAGGATGGAAATTCAGTATCTCCTTTGCTTACATCTCTCATGCTTGTAAATTTTGTTAACAATATTATTATATAAGAATAACTTCTCAAATATAAAGAGTGCTTTGCTTTTTACATTTTCTTCTTGGTCGATGCCGTATAAGAAAATCAACCGGAACACTTTCCAATATTCACTGATATGCTCATTTTACATGATGTAAGTGCAGGAGAAATCATAGATAACTTGCAGTAAATTACCTAGTCGATAAAGATCCAGAAAGTTCTCCTTTGTTGCCTTGAATATGGACTTCTTTTTTTACATTGTGGCTACTTATTGCACTCTATAAAAAAAAATCATTTTATCATTTAACTTTTTATTGAGAAAATAAAAATATAGATAACAATAAAGTGTGTTTTTTTAATTTATTATATTGTCTAAAAAACAATGTAAAAATAGTGTAAATAATTTGACGCGTGAATGAAATTATTACAGTAAAATCATATCATTGAGATGAAAATAATCTTTGTTGTTTCAGACGAGACGGAGGCAAAAAAAAATCTCAAATGGAAAATAAAAAATCTGATACGTTAAAATTGGTGTAATCTCAGGCACCCTTGAGTTATGTGTCTGTCATCTTGTGCTACTCTGCTATTGTAGATTAGGAGTGTTCATACTTTGATTTTATTTGTTAATCTGATTTGGTACTCCTTGGGACCTATTTATTGCAAAGTTAATTAATTATTAATTATCATATACAAATTAATGTACTGCTTATGCAGTTGGTAAAAAATATCATAGCATCCTTTTAGGCGAGAGTGTTAATGGTTATTGATAAAGGTTGATCACCACTATTGCACAAAGGCACCATTTTGTAGTCCATGACCATTAGGTATCATGACTTGGGAATGATGATGTTGATCCTGATTTTCATACAACGGGACGGGGGATGCCAATAAGAGATTATTGTTAACATAATGAAAATGTCATATTTGATAAATGGATATACTTATCGGTTTTAAATTGTTCATACAACAAATTAATTAAAAAAAAAAAGAAATCAAGTTACTCTATGAGTAACTCTTTTTAAAGTTATTCCCTTCAACAGAAACTATATGTATATATTAAATTTTATTAGTTCAATAGCTGAATATTTTAATACTAACTCAACAATCGATATATTAAATTTTAAATAAATTTAATATTTGTATATATGTAGTTCTATAATCAACTTTTACTTATATTTTTAAGAAATACATTTTACATTAGATGAAATTTTTTAACGAAGTAATTATAAACCTCATTTATTTAATAAAAACTTTTAATTCAGCTATTTGATTAATAAAATTAACACACATAGAGATTGATAGATAGTTAGTTATTGGAAAGTGTATTTTGACCCTTCTCAATTGAAAAAGACACTAATTATTATTAGTTGTCCACTTTTAATTTATTTAGTTTTTTGACATCTCTATAAAGTAAAAGAAGAGATAATATCAATAAAATAAAAAGATAAATTAATCAAATGTAATTATATTTTTCTAAACTTGTGGCTATTTAATAATTTTTTAATTTGTATATAAAGCTTTAAATGACATTTTTTTTAAAACAAGTAAACAAAGTGGAAATTTGAGGACAAACATTTCATACGTAGAAGGCACTAAAGATCGTGGTCCAGAGGAATTGCTTGTAGTCTCCGGCCTACTTGTTGATTCTGCATATTATTGAATGGTTGGAGCAACCTGAATAAATAATAAATAGTTCATACATTTTGTCGGTAATTAAGTAGTTAATCAAGTAATTGCAATAAGAAGCATAGGAATGGAATGATACTGCGTGTGGGTTTGGGTGTATGGGTTTGTGTGTATTGTGCACCATAGAAATCGGGAGCAAAGAATAGGTGGTTTTCAGGTCTAAAGATTAAAAATTCAAATTCAAACGATGTCATTATGAGTACAAGAAACATCTAAAAAATATTTAATTCTAAATTTAAATAATTAATGCGTGCTTAAAAAGAAAGTTTAAATAATTTATGAATTCTTGCTAGAAGCCAACAATTTATTAGGTACCATTAAGATTTAAAATTGTGGGTCTCACACTTAGAGAGAAATGAGGTCCATTGTGGGACTAACAATTTTCTTATCTTTTAGGGCAATATTTTCAAAGGATAGGAATACTTGGGTAAGTATTAAGTACCAGTAGTTGAAAAAGTTAGATGTCACCTTGAATCCCATGCATGCAAGTCTTTGAGGTGTTACAAGTTGTCCACTTGAAAATCCTGTTTCAATCCTTGGCCCCATTAATACCTGCAAACAAGTCAAAATATGGACAACAAAAATGGTCACTAAGAGTAACAAAAAGAAAACCCTATATAAGCAATGCAATTAACCTTTTTTTTTCTTGCACAACAAAAAAAGTATTTATATATTGATAGCAAGGCTTTGTCACAAGAAGTACAGAACCCCGCATCTAGGTGACATGCCCAAAATGCACCTGAAAATTAATGATAATCCTCTGCATTGTACAATACAAGTACGTACGTGGCATCTAACAACAACCCAACCCACACCACAACTTAACTAACGAATTTGCATAAATCAACTAATATATGCACCATATATACAATGATAGCTTAAACTCTTTCACGTAGGCCTTGCACCTGCTCCAAGCTTGATATTTAATAGAATCTAACACCTCCCTAGCTTCCAGACTTACTTCGTTGAAGATGATATGGTTCATATGCTTCCACAACGACCATATCATTGCAAATCACAGGCCCCGACACACATCTAGCCTTTGCCCCAGGTAAAACTCTGAAATGTTGAGAAAAATGTTCCTTACACTCCACATGTAGCACCCTTATTTTCCCTAACCATACATAGCATCTTTGTCAAATTTCATGAGAAAAGCAGCATTCAATTAACAAGTACTTTGCAAATTCCATGCCTAGATTGCAGAAAACACAATTAAGACTAGTTCCATCTTGTAATAGGTTCATTCTCCTCAAGTTATATTTAGTTTGAATCCTGTTATGTCCCACCCTCCACAACAAGCCTTTAAACTTTGATGGAACACGTAAATTCCATATTTGGTTAAAGAAGGAACAAACATCTCCCAACCTATCTTAATTAATGATGCATAAACCTCTTTAACAATGAAGGTTTTTGCAGCATTATTCTTCCACACCCATCCATCTTTTCCACCCACCTTTGGCTCCCAACCCTCGGAAGCCTCCTCCAATTGTTGCACAATGGGTATTTCCCATTGTAACCACAACCGTCTATGTAACATCCCAATTTTTGTAATCTAGTTTAAAAAGAATTGTTATTTATAAATAAATAGAGTTTTAGAAAAATGATGAGATTTTATAAATAAATAAATAAGGAGATATAATTATTAATTAAAATAATGATTTGAGAGAAAAAAAATATTTCATTTATTTGTTTGATAGAAAATAAAATAAAATTTGTTTTTATAAAATAAATAAATAAATAAATATAGAGAAAATAATAGGCTGAATACCCTAGGTATAAATAGTTATCTTAAGTCAGGTGCCTCTTTTTGGTCTCATTTTCGTTTTTTCCTCTTCTCCTCTCAAAACCCTTTCTTTTTCCCGCAGCCCACCAAACATGTCTCAGAAAAATGATTATCTCGGACTCGTTCACCGTTGGATCGTCGTGAAATTTGAGTACCATGTTCGCCACCCAATTTCAAACATTCTCACCGTTGGGAATTTCAAAATCATATCTGAGCTTAGAGGAAAACCCTTCGCATTGTAGCATTTCAATTTCCCGCAGAAACCCAAAACTGTCTCGGTAAAACTACGATCCCGATTTCGTTAACCGTTGGATTTTTATGAAATTTGGATATGTTGTTTTAAATTAAGTTGCGCACACTTCCACCGTTGGGATTTTTGAGATAATATTAGTAGATGGAGAAAAAGGAATCTCATGAAGACAATACAAGTGGAGGTTTCAATCTCTTCTCCGTCTCTCTGACATTTGTGAATTCTATCGGAGCAGCCGGAGGAATAACTGAAGGAATCTCAGGGAACCGCTATAGATGTTACTATCGTTAGCTGAAGACACGTGAGTCCGCTCAGAGGTAAGGGATGAGTTTATCGCAATTGGGGATTAGAATGAACATGTGTAGGGATCCTTAGAGAACTAAATTTGGGTTTATTTTGGGATGTTTATTGAATTATAATTTTCTCTTTATGATTATAAATATAATATTATTGTGTTCTATGTACCAATTGATGTCCTGATGAGAATTGATTGATAAACTTGAGTGCTCTTGATGTCTTTGTGTTTAACCCAAGAATTTGATTAATTGATTTTGATATAATTGTGAGAAACTATTTCAGGGATTTTACACCCCATGTTGTGATGAAATCTTTTGTATAAATTGTTATGTTGAGATTATGAAATGATGATTCAAACTGTGAGTATGTGATAAATTGAACATGTGACGGATGATGAAATACATGTGTATTGAGATGAGATGTGTGTATTGAGTTGTGAACTATGAATTGTACAATCACACAATTGTAAGACCCTTTAAGGGCGACGAGTATTGTGATGGGATCCACTGTGGGAATCCGACGAGTTAAAATGATTTTGAAAACAATTGAGTAGATGTGTGTATTGCATAGTTCATAGGTAAAGTGTACATGATTCATGAGGTGTGATAACATGTTAAATTGAGATTATACCATTGTGATTGGGATTAAGTGTATGTGATAAATTGAGTATGTATATGATTGAGATATATATGTGCATTGAGTTGTGAACTATGAATTGTACAATCACACGATCATAAGTCCCTTCAAGGGCGACGAGTTAATGCTAAGTCCCTTTTAGGGCGACGAGTTGATGTTAAGTCCCTTTTAGGGCTACGAGTTGATGCTAAGTCCCGTTTTGGGCGACGAGTTAATGTTAAGTTCCTTTAAGGGCGACGAGTTAATGATAAGACCCTTAAAGGGCGACGAGTTAAAATTATTTTGAGAACAATTGAGGAGTCGTGTGTTTTGTACAGTTCATAGATAGAATCTGTGTGCTAAAATAATTTTAGGGGTTGGACCTGAATCAGGAGGGAGAGGCCCTGACGGACTCTTCGGAGTGTAGGCCTTGGGGGTCACCGGGTTTGAGTGCTCCTTTAAACCTATGTTGATCCCATATGGTTGGAGCATTCTCGCAAAACATCGTGACCCTGACTGGTCTCCCTATGATCTTACTTAGTGAGAGTGACCTGACAAACCCATTGTGTGGTGTGTCTTGTTATGTACTCCTAAGCGCCCCAGGGTGGTTTTTCACTGACATGGTACCACATTGCATATAGGCTTGAGTCTTAGCATAACTGTCGCATACGCTTGCTAATTGTTTATTATGAAATTGATGTGTTATTATGTCTTGATCGGAGTGTGTGATTCCTGTGAATAATGATTGATGATTGAAAGGTGTGATTGATGGATGAAAAGTGTGATTGATGAATGACAAAGTGATGAAATAATGTGAGATATGCTAAGTAAATTGTATTTGGCTACTATATGTTGTGTTGTTTCTCTCTAGTAGTTAGCAATGTGATAACTCACTCCCGGTTTGTTGTTTGTGTTTGGATCCTGTGATGATCTTGAACTTTGTGTTCGGGGGAGCAGATGAATAGGTGGATGACTATGAAGAACCTCATGCTAGAGGACACGGGAACACCACGCTCTGATAGGATGTGACATTAGGATATAGGTTTTATATTAATTGTATGAGACTTATATGACTTTCTTTGAGTCGAGATGACTTTATTATTTATTTGGACAAGTTTGAATATGATGTAGAAGAAAGTGAATGTGAGCCTTTTACCCATTTGAAAAGCTTGTATTTAAAAATGTTTTAAAAATACTTGTAATTAATATTTGAATTTTTATTCCTTTATTAATATATATGTGAGGGGTAGAGGGTGTCACAGTCTCCATGAGAAATGCCATGACCACACTCCACCACACCAATCAGCAGCCTCCCACTGGATTTAAATCTCACACCAATCACCACACTCCACAACCGTCTCCTAACCACTCTACTTCCCAAAAGCTCACCTTATTTCCACCTCCCACTCCTCTACCTAACCCGGATTGCAACCACCTAAGCTCATTTTTCAAAGATCTCACAATAAGTCAAAGTATCGCACCACCATTGAGCTCCCTTCACCGCACCCCCACCCTTGATATGATAATCCAAGTTCCCAAGCTCATATTTTTGTATAAGGACCTCTCTCCAAAGACATATTTTCTCACTGAAAAACATCCATACCCATTTCCCCTCTAAGGCCCTATTAAAAATTTCAGTTTTTAATACCCAAACCCCCATACTCCCACGATTACACATGACTTCCCATTTTACCCAAGACACCTTTTGTTCCTCCTTTACCCCCCACCTCCCAAAAAAAAAAAAACCTTTGAATTATATTTAAAATATTTTCAAGCTTTTTGGGAATTTTGAAAGAAAAAAAAAGTATATGGGTAAAGAAGATAAAACCGGTTTTATCAAGTAAATCCTCCCACCAAATGATAACTGCCTCCTCCTCCAAGATGGCAATTTACAAGGCCCAAGTAGTTGAAAGGAGTGGACATTGTTGCACAATTCAATACTCTTGCAACTCTTCTAAGAACATTCTTTTCCACATTTATACCCCAAGCTACTTTTGAAGAAGTTCAATTTGAGATCGGAAGCCAATTCAAAACAAAGAAGTATGACCTTCAAGGTAATAAATTCTAAGATAGAATCCTTGAAGAAGAAAATGGTAATATCTTGCAAATTGTAAAAGTGAAACCTTCAAGTCACCCCTCCCAGTATCCACCCTGAACAATTTTTTCCTAGCCCTTTTTGTGCTATGAATTCCTTTGTGGGACCACCATTCACAAGAACAAAAATAAAGGATGATTGAAGGCAACCCACACTCATCCAATCCATTTGCTACAAAAACCCATCCTATGAAGCATGTAAGCTAGGAAACTCCATCTCATCATGTCACAAGTCTTTTCAAAATCAAACTTAACTATAAGATAAGCTCTCTTCTTAGTCTTCACCTCATGTACAACCTCATTTGCAACTAGTATTTCATGCAAAAACATCACATTAACATTTTAACTAGTTGTGATAAGATATAAATTACATAATTCATAAAATGATAGGAAAAACTTACGCAAGCATATTCTCATTTTCCATGTTAGGAAATTGGTTCAAGTAACCTGTGTGATTCAAATCCTATCCTTGAATGGACGAAACAACTGTTAGAAAAATAAAATAAAAAATGAAAGAAATAAATAAGAAGAAGATCCACAGTCTTAAATTAAATAACAAAATAAAAGTAGCAAAATAATTTGATTGACATCACATAAATCAACAATGCAATATATATCATACAATAAGAACAATGAAAATAAATTAGGGGAAGAAAGATATAACCTGAGTTGAAGTGCGTAAACGTTATCCTTAGAGAGAAAACGCCCTATTGCATTGGTAGGAAAATTTAATTGCGCTCTTCTCCCAAAATACGACAGCCCGTTGGTTTCGTTCATGTGCAGCAAAAGGATCCTCGAACCTTATGAACCCCAATGCTCTTGCTCTCAAAAATAAGTTTTTTAAAGGAAGAGAAAGAGAAGATATTTGGGAGAAAGGAATGAAAGTTATCTGCTTGTGTTATCTTTAGAAAGAAGGAAAGAGATATATATAAACACAGACCACATATCACCTTGTGCAACAAACAAAATATGACCATTGAAAATATGACATTTGAAAACTAACCTACAATTGTCACAACAAACGTAACAAACTTGTTGACTCATTAAAATAAAATCTTAACAAAATCTAAAATAAATATTTTATTTTATAAAATAGAATTGATATAATTAATATATATTTATAAATTTTAAATTAAAACACAAATATTTACCAACAACAACTTCTTCCAACATCAATCTCTCCTAATTAAATTATGTATTAAAGAATGTATAATTACTTGCCATCTCAAGATATATATATATATATATATATATATATATATATATATATATATATATATATATATATATATATAATAATTAAATATGTGTGTATTACGTTTTAGATTGGATATAAATTCATCACGAATAATAAATTTACTGTGATAAAAAAGGATGACTTTTTTCTCCTAGTAAACAATCTACAAATCATTTCACTCTCTAATTTCATTTTTCTTTTTTATCCTTTTCTTTTTTTCCACTTTTTTTTTTACTTTCATCCCTAAACCAGAGGTATCCTAAATGACCATTCTAAAAAAAAATGCATATATAGTAATACCTATAAAATTAAATTATAAGGAAAGAGAATGAGTGACAAAGTTAGTGCTTACGACATGTGTAGGAACGACACTTATAGCTCGGTTATTGTTTCCTGAACATTTTTGGTAGGAAGATCAGTTTGAAAGTTAAGAGATTCCATTAAATTAAATTTGCCTCTTCAAAACCATTGTCGAGACTATCGAAAGGGAAAGTGTTAGTAGGTTATCTATGAAATCGTCGTGAATGTACACACCAAGGGCTTTCGGGCTTAGAGTACTCCCCATCCATGTTGTTCAGTACATCGTCCATTTGTTAATGACCAAAGAGAGTGTTGGACATTTTAGTGTAATTGATCTCTTTATTATGTTAAAATAAGAGTGCACGCTTGTTTTAATGTAATAACGAGATGTTCGGTTTAGGCAAAAGGTTGGAAGTTACATGGAAGTTACTAACTTCCATCAACGGTTGGAAGTTACATGGAAGTTACTAAAACTTCCATTAACGGCAATTTTTTTTAAAAATAAATAACTTCCATCAACCGCCAAAAACCACCTGTTCTTTGATTATAAATAATCATCCTGGTTCAGAAAGCATAACATGTGAAAAACTCACAAGACCAAAACAAAACTCTTGAATTATAATCTTCTGATTTTATCCGATTGAACAATTTTGGTTGAACCCCGAAATTTGATTCAATCTGAAAGTGTTTATACACGACTTCAGATTTATCCAGGATTATCTCGATTTTCAAAATTAACCAACAAAAGATTGAATCAAATCTTTCGAGATGACGAACGATAGTTCGACGATGACAAGCAAGTTTGCAAAGTTGGACAAGTTTGAAGGGCAGGATTTCAGAAGATGACAGAAGAAGATGCACTTTCTCTTGACAACATTGAATGTGGTGTATGTGCTGAGTACACCGATGCCGGTGTATATGGAAGGCGAAACTCTGGATCAAACAAGGAAGCGTTCGAAATGGGAGAACGACGATTACATTTGTCGTGGACACATTCTGAACGGTATGTCTGACTCTCTCTTTGATATTTATCAAAATGTTGAGTCTGCTAAGGAATTATGAGACTCTCTTGAATCCAAGTATATGGCAGAAGATGCCTCAAGTAACAAATTCTTAGTTAGTAATTTCTTTAATTACAAAATGATTGATTCGAGGCCTGTTATGGAGCAATATAATGAACTGCTGCGGATTTTGGGTCAATTTACTCAACATGATTTGAAAATGGATGAATCCATTGCAGTTTCATCTATAATTGATAAACTGCCTTCTTCTTGGAAAGACTTCAAGCATACCTTGAAACATATGAAGGAAGAGTTGACTCTGGTTCAACTCGGTAGTCATTTCATGATTGAGGAGTCGCTGAGGGCTCAGGAAATTGACAAAGTCAATAATAAAACCGTAGCAGGTTCCTCTTCCGTTAATATGGTAGAGGAAAGTGGAACAGTTAAGCAAAATTACAATGCTAAAGGTAACAAATGAAAATTTCAAGGAAATAAGAACAAAGGTCCAAACAAACAGACAAAATTGTCATGTTGGAAGTGTGGGAAACCTGGTCATTTAAAGAGGGATTGCCGGGTGTTCAAAGGAAAGAACAAGGCTGGTCCAAGTGGGTCTAATGATCCTGAAAAGCAACAAGGTCAGATTGTAGTGAATAATTTTAATTCGAATACGAATTCAAATTATGTATCACTAATATCTGATGCATTCTATGTGCAGGATGATGACGTTGCTTGGTGGTTTGATTCGGGAGCAACAAGCCATGTGTGCAAAGATCGTCGTTGGTTCAAGGAATTTAGACCAATCGATGATGGCTCTATTGTGAAGATGGGCAATGTTGCAACTGAACCAATCCTAGGATTAGGTTGTGTGAATTTAGTTTTTACTTCCGGAAAAAGTTTGTATTTGGATAATGTCTTATTTGTACCTGGTATTCGTAAGAACTTATTGTCTGGTATGGTTTTAAATAATTGTGGTTTCAAGCAAGTACTTGAAAGTGACAAGTACATCTTGTCAAGACATGGTTCGTTTGTTGGATTTGGTTATCGTTGTAATGGAATGTTTAAATTAAACATTGATGTTCCTTTTGTTCATGAATCTGTTTGTATGGCCTCGTGTAGTTCTATAACTAATATGACAAAATCAAAAATTTGGCATGCTAGATTAGGACATGTTCATTACAAAAGATTAAAAGATATGTCAAAAACAAGTATGATTCCTCCTTTTGATATGAACATTGAAAAATGCAAAACTTGCATGTTGACCAAGATCACTAGGAAACCTTTTAAGGATGTTAAAAGTGAGACTAAAGTCTTAGACCTTATTCATAGTGATTTGTGTGATTTGCATGCTACTCCATCATTAGGTCATAAAAAATATCTTGTTACTTTTATTGATGATGCATCAAGGTATTGTTATGTATATTTATTAAATACAAAAGATGAAGCTCTTGATAAATTTAAAATTTATAAGAAAGAGGTAGAACTTCATCAAAATGGGCTAATCAAAACTCTTCGTACGGATAGGGGAGGTGAGTATTATGATCCGGTTTATTTTCAATCTACTGGAATAATACATCAAACTACAGCTCCATATACACCACAACAGAATGGTGTAGCCGAAAGGAAGAATAGAACCTTGAAAGAAATGGTGAATTCCATGTTATCCTATTCGGGTTTAAGTGAAGGATTTTGGGATGAGGCTATGTTGACAGCCTGTTACTTGTTGAACCGAATTCCTAACAAAAGGAATAAGGTTACCCCATATGAACTTTGGCACAAAAAGACACCAAATTTGAGTTATCTCAAAATTTGGGGATGTAGGGCTGTAGTCAGGCTTACAGAACCTAAAAGGAAAACCATAGGTGAAAGAGGTATAGATTGCATATTTATTGGATATGCTGAACATTCTAAAGTATATAGATTCTATGTGCTAGAATCTAATGATTCTGTTGCTGTGAACTCGGTTATAGAGTCACGGGATGCTATCTTTGATGAACAAAGGTTTACATCTATACCTAGGCCAAAGGACATGAATTCCATGTCGAAAGTCTCAGTTAATATTGAGGATATACCTTTAACTAGTACTGAAACTAGAAAGAGTACGAGAGTAAGAAAAGCTAAGTCATTTGGTGATGACTTTCAACTCTATTTGGTTGAAGGGTCAAGGAATGATATTGAATTTCAATATCAATATTGCCTTAATGTTGAGGAAGACCCAAAGACTTTTAGTGAAGCAATGGCTTCAAGGGATGCTGTATTCTGGAAAGAAGCAATCCAAAGTGAGATGGATTCCATCATGCAAAATAATACCTGGAAATTGGTTGACTTACCTCCTGGATGTAAGCCATTAGGATGTAAGATGATCTTTAGGAGAAAGATGAAAGTGGATGGTACTGTTGACAAGTACAAAGCCAGATTGGTTATCCAAGGTTTTAGGCAAAAGGAGGGTATTGATTTTTTCGATACATATGCTTCTGTTGCTAGGATATCCACTATTAGACTGTTGTTAGCACTTGCTGCTATCCACAATCTGATGATTCACCAAATGGATGTGAAAACTGCATTCTTAAATGGTGAATTGGATGAAGAGATATACATGAAACAACCTGAAGGGTTTGTTATGCCAGGAAATGAAAATAAGGTGTGTAAACTGATGAAATCTCTTTATGGCTTGAAACAAGCGCCTAAGCAATGGCATCAAAAATTTGATGAGGTTGTGTTGTCTAGTGGTTTTGTTATAAACCAAGCAGATAAATGTCTATATAGCAAGTTTGATACTCATGGCAAAGGAGTTATCATTTGTCTGTATGTAGACGACATGTTGATCTTTGGTACCGACCAAGATCAAGTTGATGAAACTAAGGCATTTTTGTCTTCTAAGTTTGATATGAAAGATATGGGGGAGGCGGATGTGATCTTAGGAATAAAGATCAAACGTGGAAACAATGGTATTTCCATCTCTCAATCACATTATATTGAGAAGATATTGGAGAAATTTAATTTTAAAGATTGTTCTCCGGTAAGTACTCCCATTGATCCTAACCTGAAGCTATTACCTAATAAAGGTGTAGCAGTGTCTCAACTTGAATACTCAAGGGCGATAGGATCACTCATGTATGCAATGATTAGTACTAGGCCTGATATAGCTTATGCTGTTGCTAAACTCAGTAGGTTTACAAGTAATCCTAGTTCTCATCATTGGCAAGCTATGAATAGAGTATTCAAATACTTAAAGGGAACCATTGATTATGGTTTGACATATACTGGATTTCCTTCGGTTATTGAAGGTTACTCTGATGCAAGTTGGATAACCAATATGGAGGATTATTCATCCACAAGTGGTTGGGTATTCCTCCTTGGAGGAGGTGCTATCTCTTGGGCATCCAAGAAACAGACCTGCATTACAAATTCAACAATGGAATCTGAATTTGTAGCTTTAGCAGCAGCTGGTAAAGAAGCTGAGTGGCTAAGAAATCTGATCTATGAGATTCCATTGTGGCCCAAACCTATACCTCCCATGTCTATCAGGTGTGATAGTCAGGCAACTTTGGCTAAGACATATAGTCAAGTGTATAATGGGAAGTCTAGACACTTGGGTGTTAGACACAACATGGTTCGGGAGTTAATCATGCATGGTGTGATATCAGTGGAGTTTGTGAGAACTCAGCATAATTTGGCCGATCATTTAACCAAAGGGTTAAGTAGAGATCTCGTGAAAAGGTCGGCTGTGGGATTAGGATTAAAGTCCATCTGAAATCTCTTATGTTAAGATACCCAATTCCCATCTAATATGACATTAGGTGCTGAATTCAATGTGGAAAGCTTAACATGTAGAGATTGGAACACATCATCGAAAGTATCCCAAAAGGAATGTGTTCGGTTCTGTAAGTTAAGGAGGTTGAAGTATAACTTCTTAATGGTCCTTTTGAAAAATTGCATTTGCAGGTGCAAGAAAGAAAAGGACTACCTATATAAGCATGAAGTTTAGCCGCTTCAAGAAGCTGAGACTTGGCTTTGATATGCTTATGAAGGATAGGGACACAGGCTAGTAAAACTAGTGTCGAGCAAGAGTAATGTTATAAACTATTGTGCAGATTATCTTCATGTATTCATTATGAATAGAAAGGGTTCAATCCTTAGTGACACCCTGATATTCGAGTATTTGAAACGTGTAATTTGCTAAGATGAAATTCAATCGTCACGATATTTCATCTATGCAGTAGTTTGTGGTATGTTATGACTTTGGTGATTTGATCGGTAATTACACTAAAATGGGGGAGGTTTGTTGGACATTTTAGTGTAATTAATCTCTTTATTATGTTAAAATAAGAGTGCACGCTTGTTTTAATGTAATAACGAGATGTTCGGTTTAGGCAAAAGGTTGGAAGTTACATGGAAGTTACTAACTTCCATCAACGGTTGGAAGTTACATGGAAGTTACTAAAACTTCCATTAACGGCAATTTTTTTAAAAATAAATAACTTCCATCAACCGCCAAAAACCACCTGTTCTTTGATTATAAATAATCATCCTGGTTCAGAAAGCATAACATGTGAAAAACTCACAAGACCAAAACAAAACTCTTGAATTATAATCTTCTGATTTTATCCGATTGAACAATTTTGGTTGAACCCCGAAATTTGATTCAATCTGAAAGTGTTTATACACGACTTCAGATTTATCCAGGATTATCTCGATTTTCAAAATTAACCAACAGAGAGGAAAGAGATTTAGTCAAATAATAAATTAATAAGAACAAAAACGCAACAAATTTTCTCTTGTAAAATAGCATTTAGTGGATTGAAAGGCAAGGGTAGGGACATTTTGGTAATCAATTTTCATTATGTCTTACATTTGAATTGTCATTTATGTATGCCAAAAAATATTATAAAAAGAATGGGGCAATTACAATCTGTTAAGTACATTTATATTTTTTTATTTAATTACTACATCTATTTGTCCTAGACATTCTTTATCTTATTAATTTACTATTACTACATGGACCCAACACTGTTGCCGAGTTACCTCCTCTCCTTTTCGTGCCCTTTTTTCCTCATTGGTTCGTACAACCTTTACGTATGTGTTCTTCTTTCTGTATATCAGCTTCTTGAACCATCATGCAATTCTTTTCAGTTTCTCCAATCTATTATTGTCTTAAAAAAAAGAATTCAATTTAAACCTTTAAAGTTACATAGATCAAATACTTTTCTTTAAAAAAAAAAAATAGGCACCCGATAAACATAGTACTCTCGTATCTGGGAGCTTAAGGTTTCAAAAAGACCAACTAAAATGGAGTTTGAAAATTTTCTTAAGGCATAAACTATAGACTTGTCTGTTTTACTTATGAAAAGAAATGAAGTTATAATGTTGGCTCAGTGGTAAAAAAAAGAAAGAAAACAGAAAAATGTTTTGAATTGGATTTTTCCATTAACAAAAATTAATAATTAACCATTAATATTTATGGATAAAAAAATTAATTTATGAAAAGAAAGTTACATGTTTTTTTAACATAAACAGTTATGGTTGGCACCCAGTTTTTCAAACAGAAATCCTGAAGACATTTAAGTCAACTCCCTTTTTGATTGGTCAATACTATAATTTATTAGTCAAAATCTATTTTCATACAAATCTGTACTACTTTTTTTCTTAACAAATGGCCCTCCATCTTTTCAAAAGAAAAAGAATTTGCTTTTGTATTCTCCCTTACAGATACACAGGCTCTGTACCTGTTATTCAAAGATAATAGTAAGTATTTACTCATAAACATTTTATCTAACAAAATATCGTTGTTCATAATTTTTGTTAAAAATATAAAATTATTCAAAACATTCTAATATCTTAAAATTTTAAGAAAACTCATCTTTGACATTTATCAAAACTTGTAAACTAAATAGTAGCGAATTCAATCCTCGCCGTTCTCCTTGAATAAAGCTAATTAAAGTTCAACTTAATTTGTCAAAAAATAATTCTATTTTGTGATTTCACTTAACCATGCATGTAAATCATATTAATCCGCAATAACTTCTAGTCGGAAATGAAAAACAAAATGCACGGTAACACCATATCTGCCCATAATTTGTTTGTATAGAAATTCATAACCATTGTTTCAATTTAGAATGTTCAAACTAAAGACACTCAATTTGTCCCACCATGTCATTGTTGAGAATTCGGAAATTATTCAATTCAACTGCTCCACCGGATTCCTGGAGCTTAAGACTTTCAATTCGGATTTTCAGGCACTTCTTCGGCTGGTTTCTCTGCTGTGAAGAACAACATCATTCTTATATATCGATATATATCTAGTAGCTTTTTAATCTGAAAACGTAAATCTGGCTTGTAATCTTATAATGTAATAAATAAAAGATTTCTATAATGAATAATGATTCATGCGGTATAACTAATTAGAGGTAGAGCATCACTCTTAATTTGCCGAATTGTTACAAGAGAGCTAGTAATAGTAATTACCTGAATTTGCGTTGAACAACCTGAGAATGGGATCAATTGGAACGCCAGCCCTCTCAAATGCCGGGTCATACATAGCATTCAGTTGTTCCCTGAAATTAATTTAAAACCATGAAAGTATTCAATTTTGTTGTACTCAATAATAAAACTGAAGGAAAATGAAGGAGGGACCCTACGATGCTACCATGCAACCAGAGAAAGCAGGAGATAGAAGAAAGAAAATTGTAGATATAGTATGCAATATGAAATATAGAATGAAAAATGTCAATGAGCTGAATATATACACTCTGAAGGTGTCCATGTATCATTATTCGTTAGTCAGAGGAGGGGTTTCTTGGGTTCTGATCTTCCCTGATCACCACACCATCAGAAGTGTTGTTTCCTCCGGTTCTTGGGTTCTGATCTTCCCTGATCACCACACCATCAGAAGTGTTGTTTCCTCCGGATAAAGGTGTTTTCCCAGGGTTACCCCTCTGCAACAAATCAAAATAAACCAAGCAGAATAACCACAAAATTCCATTTTGTTTCCACAAAACAAAACAACAACGTCTTCATGCATGGCCAAGAAAAAAGGTCACCTTTCGGCGCTTATAAGGAGGAAGAGATGTCTGGCCTGGTTCAAAGTGTTTCCGGGGACGACCGCGACGTGGTGGTTCTCGCTGTCCCTGTTGTTCATGTGCAATTTACCATGTTTAGTTTAATTTTCACACAGCTTTTTGCAGCTTTCTTCTTCTTCAAATATGGTAACTATTGGAGGAAGTGAGAAATCGAAAGTGGGAACTAGTGTGTCTTGTAAATAAATAAAAATAAAGGCCAGTAAAAATACTCTAAGTGTACTAGACCCTATGTTGTTGTAGAGATAATAAGGTTTTCAATAGCAATATATGAACACCTCTGTATTACGAAACTGTATTGTTATGAGGCAAAGTATACAATAATCACAAAAAAACATCATCAAAGAGCTACAAAGAAAACTTATGAAAAAGATAAAAATAACAACTCAGATACTTTTCATTAATAATAATAGATAAAAATGAATATATTTATATAATCATGTGAGATATCAATGAATAGATAGTAATTATTCAAAGTGTTAACATCATATTATTTAACAAATAAAATAAATACTATATAATTCATAAATATCTAACTTAATATTATAAAAATTTTAAACTACTTAATTATTCTTCTTTTGGACTTCTTTGGGTCCATCCTATCCGTGTATTAACTCTTGTTATTTTTTTTCTCTCTCTTCATATTTAAAAATGATTTTTGGACACCCAACATTAATCTTTCTCTTCTCTTTGTTCTATTTTGCACATCACTCATCATACTTATAAGTGTTAACTAGCATGGAGAGATACATGCAACATTTTCCTATGGTTTACAATCCAAGTATCCTGCTGGCTGAGGTGTGGACCCGCAGATATTTTAACCAAACTAAAACAGTCATTCTATATTATCATCGCTGTGATAAAAAGGCAAGTGACTAAGAAATTGTTACCCTTGGATTTTGCAGTAGAGTAGAATATGAACCATAGGAACCAAACGTTGATCTGTCATTCTGATTCAGCATGCTTAGACCTGGCACTGAAGTTTGAGCCCTAGTACGATTCAACAATGGTAATAGTAATATTGTTAACATATATACTATAGCCTAGTTAATAAAAAAATGGCATGGCTAACTTGGGCATATATAATATTGTTAGCATCACATAGAAGAAAAATAAAATGCCGAATTGAAAAATATGATACCTTAAAAGACTTGCAAATTGAGGCGGCCATGTTGTTATCTTTTTATACCTTAAAAGGCTTAAAAAATATGATACCTTAATTAGGTCAGAAATAGTTTTTGCCAAAACTAAAACCAACTGATTATCCACTAAAAGCCGCCATGTTGTTATCTTGTTGATATCTTGTTATTTATGGACTGCTCATTGTCTTCTATAAATGAAGAGCTTAGAGTAGTGAAGAGAAGTAAGAGAGAAGTTTCTTCAAGAGAAAAGGACAACCTCCTAAAGGGAGCGAGGGACAAGCCTCTCCAAAAATGAGAGAGAAATATTATAACACTCAACTTCCAACTTTCTTTTCATGATACATTTTAGGGGGCTTTTTCATACTATGTTGAAAAACATAGGATAGGCTAAAAGAGAAGAGAAATTCAGAGTTCAGATCAGTATAGATGGATTTGATTGAATGTGCGAGAATTCTATTACTAATCATACAATGTGACTTGTATATAAGATTAAATACAACTGATTACCAACCAATTCTAATCATGTGTAACTAATTAATTCCAAACTAGGTATAGCATTTTGTAATCCTATCTCCAACATATTATACTCCTTTCAAATATTACTATGTAATTATCAAATTGTTCTTGGGTGTCAATTATGTCCTAGGAATTTATAGCCTAATTTATACTACAGGACTATTTTTTTATATGAAATAAACTAAGTTAGATTTTATAAAAATCTATTTTAAAAAATTAAACCTATCAAGTCGACCAAAAAAATAAAAATTTGTTAGTATTTATTATTGTATTAAAATCATATATTTATTTACTTTGTAATATTAAGTATTCATCTATATAGAGTATGGAGTTTATGAACTTGTTGAAGGATATATTTACATCCTATTTAGAGACCCTATAACAAAAGAGACTTTTAAATAAGTTATCATGAAAGTTATATTAAATCTTAAAAATATATTTATATTATATTAACAAGATAGTTTTTTTTTAAAAAACAAATGAACAAATTAAATAGTCTTGAATTTTATAAAGTTTAACCTAGTTATTTTCACCTGCTTTATGCCTTGAACAATACATGTTTTAATTTTCAAAATGTTTAATTATATTTTTAGTTCTACAAATTAGGAAATATGTTATTCTAACCTCAAATAAAAAAAATCATTTTGTACTACCTCAAGTATCTCAAATTTTTGAGGAGGGACTAAAAAAAGTTCAAATTTGAAGAATTAAAAGATACAAAATTTTATTTTGAAAGTAAAAAATAGACCTTTAAATTGAGGGACTAAAAGCATAATTAAAACTTTTTAAAATTAATAGTTGACGAGTGTTTTTTGTTAGCCAATTAACCTTCTTAAAAATAGGTAAAAACCTACATAAATCTATAGAATGGGACAGACTGTTAAAATAATAAGTCAAACAAAATTCAAAGTTGGACTTAAAAGAAATTATGATAGATGATAAATCCAATTTGACTCAAGAATTTTTTTAAATAGATAAAATTTATTTAACAAATTTTTGTAAGTCCAACCTATTCCCATCTTTGAGAAACCAATTTAAAGAGGTTATATTGTTGTGTGTGTGTGTGAATTTCAAAGGGAATGTATGTAAGTAAAAGTATAATTTGTTAGAAATAATAATAGAATTAGAAAATAAAAAATTGTGAGTTACTATTAGAAGACAAATGAGTGTGAGTTAATAAGTATTAAGGGATATTATTTTTTGTAACTACCATGTATTGAAAGATTTATGACATTATGCTCATTTAGTGTCTTAATTGAATAATTATGTCATGCTTATGGGTTGCTCAGCTATAAATAAAGCATCAAACCATGTAGCCAAACGTACCAAATAAAGAAAATCTTCTCTATAATATCTAGTCTCTTCTTTTTTTTCTAACAAAATGTCACTTAGTAACAAGCAATGGCAATAGCTTGAACTTGTTACAATTCCCTCGTCTTACAAACGAGAATTATTATGGTTGTTGTCGTCGGATGAAGGCTTTGCTAGGTTCCTTAAGTTCCTAAGATGCTTGGGAGGTTGTGAGAAAGGTCATACACAACATGAAAATGAGGGTTCTTTGTCACAAAACAAGAAAAAGACTTTGTTGAATATGAAGAAGAAGGATCAATAAGCCCTTACCTTCATCTATCAAAGTTTAGATGAGGGCATGTTTGAAATGGTGTCCAATGCGTCCACCTCCAAAAAAGCTTGGAGATTTTGAGGTCATCCCTTGAAACTGTTGACAAGGAGAAAAAGGTGGGTCTACAAACTCTTCATGGAGAGTTTAAATCCTCGCGTATGAAAGAGTCCAAGTCAATTTCGAATTTTGACAATAGAGTGGTAATGGTTGTGAAACAAATGAACTATTGTGAGGAGAATATGGAATTGAATAGTAAAAGGACATCGAGTCAATGACTACGGACCAATTATTGGATTCACTTCAAGTATATGAAGAAAGGTTCAAAAAAGAAATGATGAGTCTTTGGAGAAAGTTCTTAAAGCCAAAGCTTCTTTGAAAGAAAATGAAGGAGAAAAAAAGTCAAAAAGGACATGGTCTTGGAAGAGGACGTGAACATGGCCAAGGAAGAAGAGATCGTGACAATTGTGATAATAATGAAAGAAGTTATCAACCCACTAGAGGTTATGAAAGAGGAATAGGTAGAGATAATTTTGGAAGAAGAAATGAAAGGAGGTATGATAAATCTAACATTGTATGTTTCAATATTGCCAAAAGTATGGTCATTTTTCATGGGAGTGCATGTAAAGCCAATATTGAATGCTATAATTGCCATAAGTATATATGGTCATTTTTCTTGGAAGTGTAAATCTAATGTTGAAGAAAAAGTCAATTTTGTTGATAAGAAAGAGGTGAAGGGAAATGTTTCTTTTGGTGATTCTTCCAAAGTGCAAAAGGATCAAGGATGTTTATTATATTTCTAAACTAAAAAGTAATCTTTTGAGTTTGGGCAACTTGTTGAAAATGAGTATGTAGCCCTCGTGAAAGGAATTATTTGTGGCTTAAAGATCAAAACTCTAATTTGATTGTCAAGGTTTTATGTTAAGAAATTGAATGGTTCACTTTGAGGATTAAGACCAATGAAGCAAAATGCTTAAAGGATAGCATAAAAGATGAAGCATGGTGTTAGCATATAAGATTTGACCACTTGAATTTTGGAGCACTCTAGACCTTGGGAGATAAGAATATAGTGAAGGGGATGCCTCACATCAACCATCCTAACCAATTGTGCGAAGCATGTCTCATTGGCAAACATGCAAGTGTTCGACCAAGGAAGATCCAAGCTTGATGATATGAGTGTGAAGCATGTGTTCATTGGTTATAATGCAAGTTCAAAAGGCTACAAGTTGTACAATCCAATCAATGGGAAGAATGTTGTAAGCAGATAATGTAGAATTTGATGAAAAAGAGACGTGAAATTGGGAGAAAGAAAAAGACACCTATGATTTCTTTCCTTATTTTGGAAAAAATGATGAAGAAGTTGCAGCACCAAATGAGTTTTTGTACTCCACCTCCTTCACCAACTCATTCAATTCGTGAAACATCATCTTTCAAAGGGAGTTCAAGTGAAAGACCAAAAGACCAAGAAAAATGAGAAGCCTTCAAGACATACATGATGAAACTGAAATTATAAATGATTTATTTTGCCTTTTTGTTGACAATGAGTTTTTCACTTTTGAAGAAGCTATGGAAGACAAAAGGTGGAGACAAGCCATGGAGGAAGAAATTAATATAATCAAGAAAAATGACACTTGGGAGTTATCAAAACTTCCTAAGAATCATGAAGCAATATGAGTCAAATGAATGTTCAAGTTTAAGAAAAAGATTGCCAAAAAAGAAAGAAGTGGAGTTATTTCATGTAAGACAAAAAATCAAGTGGTATATATTTATACTAGGCCCCTCAAGTTCAAAGATATTAGAAGATTGAGAGCAAGACTTGAAGTGCAGAAAATTAATTGAGGATTTTCTAATTAAGGGGGATGTTAGAAATAATAATAGTTATTGGAAAATAAAGGATTGTGAGTTACTATTAGAAGATGAATGGGTGTGAGTTAATAAGAATTAAGGGACATTATTTTTTGTTATCACTATATTGAAAGGGTCATGACATTATGTCCATTTAGTGCCTTAATTGAATAATTATGTAATGCTTATGGATTACTGTACTATAAATAGAGCACCAAATCACGTAACTAAGTATACCAAATAAAGAGAATCTTCTCTAAAATTTCTAGTCTCTTCTCTTTTTCTAACAAAATGTACATTTTATAGCAGAAAAAATATAATAAACAAAGAAGAAGAGATACAATACATATGTGAAGAAAATAGAATGATTTTATTCTGAATCAAATTATTCTGAGCAGTAATACAATAAATAGCAAAACAGAAACTAATCAAATAACAAGATTTCAGCAAAACAGAACATTAAAACTGACTTGCTCCTAAAGTATAGGAACCACTTATTGACTAGGCTAATCCATAACTAAAACAAAGAAAAACAAACAAAATATGCAGTTACAAAAGTAATTTAAAAAAATTTAAACACTCTTCCTTGCTTTAGGAATTGCATACTCTAATTCTCTGCCTAAAGAGTTCAAATTTGTTGTTAGGCAGTAGCTTTGAAAACATGTCAGCCAGTGATCTTCAGACTTGCAATAAATTAAGTTCATTTCTCCACTTTGCTGCATCTCTCTCAAAATTAAATAGATCTTGATGTTAAAATGTTTAGTCTTCCCATGACACATTGGATTGTTTGCAATAGCAATAGCTACCTTCCAGTTTTGTTCTTTTGCTGCAAAAATAAATCACATAGAATCTTCTTCAACTATAAAGCTTGATTTACCGTTGTTGTTGCTGCTATGAATTCAGCCTCAGCAGTGGATTATGCTACAATCTCTTGCTTCTTTGTGCACCATGAGAAAACTCCTGAGCCTATGGTGAAACAGTATCATGAAGTGTTCTTCATGTCATCAACGGATCTAGCCCAATCACTATCAGAGAATCCATACAACTTGAATTCTTGACACTTCTCAAATTTGACACCATAATCAATAGTGCCCTTAACATACCTCAATATTCTCTTTGTTGCTTTTAAATGCATTTCACTTGCACAATGCATAAAATGAGACAAGAGACTTACAACAAATAGAATGTTTGGCCTTGTTGCACTGAGATACATTAGACATCCAATCAAGCTCCTATAATATCCTTCATCAATTTTATCAGCATCATTTTCCTTGTTGAACTTCTCCTTCTCATGCAACATGCATCTAGCCATCTCCATCACCGATCTGTTTCTCCTTTCACTAACCTCATTTTGCTTTGGAGTGTAGGAGGCTGTGAGTTGATGTTCAATTCCAGCTTCTTCACAAAATTGATTAAATTTTGTTGATGTATACTCTTTCCCATTGTCAGATCTTAGACATTGAATCTTGCAACTACTTTGAGTTTCCACCATTTTCTTGAACTTCACAAATACTTAAGCCACTTCATGCTTCAATTTCAAGAAAAAAATCCAGCGCATTCTTGTAAAGTCATCTATAAAAAGAATAAAGTAGATACTACCTTGTAGTGATGATGTTCTTTGAGGTCTTGCCACATCATTGTGAACTAGCTGCAACTTTTGAGAGGCTCTCCAAGATTATTTGGGGAATGATTTTCTGTTTTTGTTTTTACCAAATTGACAAGCATTATAGTTTGGCAAACTATCAGAAAGTATTGGTAGACCTTTTGACATGTCCCTTTTTTTCATGTTTAGCATTCTTTCAAGATGCTAATGACCAAATCTCTTGTGCTAGAGTTCCATGGGTGTGACTTGAGTGAAATAGGTTGCATGCTCCTCCTTTGTTGGATCAAATGAAAAACTTTTACCTCTCATTTTAACCCTTAGAACTTCCCGGTCAGCAATGTCATAGATAAGGCAGTGTTGATGTTCAAAGGACACTTTAAATCCCTTTTTAACAACTGACCTACACTGAACAAGCTTTAATCAATGTCAGGTACATAAAGAACATCTGATATTATTTTGGTACCTAAACACATTGAAATTGCAATGGTTCCTTTTCCTTTTGCAAAAATATAGCCACCATTCCAAATTCTAACCTTTGAGACATTAGTTGGCTTCAAATCCTTGAATAGAGTCTTATCATATATCATGTGGTTTGTACAACCACTATCAATCAACCAACATTTATATCTACTCCTCATTGAATAACATGTTGTAGCAAAAATATAATCTTCTTCCTCCTGCTCAACAACTTAGGCATTCACTTTATGCTGCTGAAATTTGCTTCTACAAATTATAGCTTCGTGTCCAAGCTGATTGCACTTGCTACACTTTGCGTCTGGTCGTTTCCAACATTTGTATGGTGGGTGACCCAATTTTCCGTAATGCTTACAAGGTGAATAATTTTCTTTTTACCCTATACCTTTGTTTTGGTTGTTTGCACTATCTTCGTTGCTTGTTGGCTGGTTCTTCTTGACATATTTCTTTCTACTGGATTTAGCATGATGGTGCTTGGCTGGTACAGCATCTTCAACTACATTGTCTCGTCTCATCAACCTCTGTTGCTCTTGGGACCGCATAACACTTACAAGTTCTGCTAATGTAATCTTTTACAGATCCTTAGTATTTTCCAATGAAGCAATAGAACATGATGGTGCTTGGCTGGTAAAGCACCTTCAACTACATTGTCTCATTTCATCAACCTCCGTTGCTCTTGGGACCGCATAGCACTTACAAGTTCTGCCAATGTAATCTTTGACAGATCCTTAGTATTTTCCAATGAAGCAATAGAAACTTCAAATTTTTCAGGGGCAGTCACCAGTATTAATTCTGAACTATTCTTGAATTAGAAAATTCAGAACCTAGCAACCTCACCTTGTTAGCAATGCTAAGAAGTTTGTTTGCATACTCCTTGATTGTTTCAGACTCCTTCATTTTTTGCATCTCAAATTCTCTAATCAGATTCATGGCTTGCATTTCCTTGATCCTTTCATCTCCTTCATATTCATCCTTGAGGAAATTACAGATTTCAAATGTTGATTTGATTGTCATGATTCTGGTGAAAATGTCTTGTGAAACAACAACAAACAAGGTAGCCTTGCCTTTGACTTTCTAGTTTTCCTCTCCTTTTGATTTTTAATCTGAGCCATAGTTAGATTGGCTAGTAAAGGAAGAATTTCATAGTCTTCCTCAATAGCTTCCCAGAGATCATTTGCCTCTAGATGAGTCTCCATTCTTGCTACCTAGATGTGATAATTATCACCATCAAACACAGGCGGTGCTAGTGTTGTGTAAAGAGTTTCAGAATCTATCTATTTGATGAATTGAAGCAAAGTTTATAGGCTTTGTTTTTGTTTTTTTGTTTTTGTGTGTGTGTGGGTTGTACTGGGCTCACTCAGAGATCCATCTAAGTCAAAAGCTCTTGATACCAATTATAAATTTTATAGCAGAAAAAATATAATAAATAAAGAAGAGAGACAATACGTATGTGGAGGAAATAGAATGATTTTATTCTGAATCAAATTGTTTTAAGCAGCAATACAATAAATAGAAAAACAGAAACTAATCACATAACAAGATTTTAGCAAAACAAAAAATTAAAATTGACTTGCTCCTAAAGTATAGGAATTACTTATTGACTAGGCTAATCCATAACTAAAACAAAGAAAAACAAACAAAATATGCCGATACAAAAGTAATTTAAACAAATTTGAACACAAAATTTACCTTGGGGAATTCCACGCACTAGGAGGGATGATGCCATGGTTGCTGAGAGCAAATAACGGGGAAGTTTGGTTAGTCGTGAAATGTCCATTTGTTGTCCCACTCAATGCTTCTGCCTGCACCTGCTTATGAGTTATGATCAACAACAACAATAATGTCAACTTTGGTTTGCAAAACATGGTCCATGTAGAACAGCCATAGTAATGGAACAAGTATATAAGGATGCTTACATTCACAGTGTTTTGCTGAAAAAAAGGTGGATAAGAGCATGACTGTGCATTGATTTCATTGAAATTTTGGTTTGCTAACATATTTGAAACCAACAGTTGATTGCTTGTGTTGTTCTCGTTGACCTGACCGAGTTCGGGCGTTCTACATCACGGGAAAGTAGGCAAGAAAAACACATATCTAAAAGTTGTTATAAAGGATGGAATAATGACTTCACAATTTGTGAAATATGGTAGGAAGACCTACAGAGGTAGATTATTTTTTTGCATGAGAGGATATTGATTGTAGTAGTTCATCGGGGTGGTGATATCTTGGGCTTGAACTGATGAACTTGCTCCTTCTGAGATCAATCCCACCTAATTAATCAAATCAAATGTTACACAATTTAATTGTAGAGATTGCCCATTGTGGTAAACTTATTTGCAAATGTAAGTGTCTTGCTGGCTTGGGGTATATATACATATATTAAGACACATAATCATCAGATATATGAGATACCTGTTGAATGTAATGCATTAATATAGAATAGCTGGTTTTCAACTAATAATATGTATGATTTTAAATTACGGTTCACAATTACAATTATGATGGTTAAATCAGCAACTGCATTGTGACTGCATTAATCCCATTGTTATACAATTTTTTTACAATATCAATGATTGTGACAAAACTACAACCGCAATTTAGAACCATGCGTATATGCCATATTAATATTGGACAAACACCTACTTATATTTCAATACTCGGTAAGCGTACAAGTCAAATGCATATCAATGAAGGCAAAGTATTTGACAATTTTTAATTCAATTCCTAACTTATATTTATTTTTTAAACTAAGTCCCTAAAGCTGGGACTTCAGTATAAAAAACTGACACAAACATAAGGGATTTAATTTAAAAATAAATACAGATTCAAGAACTTAATTAAAACAAAAAAAAAATCAGAAATCTAATTAAAAATTTAATAAAAGTTCAGAAATATTAGTTTTGGTATTATCTTTGTAACATTCTTTTTTTATTCTATATATCTTATAAGAGGAAATTAGCTTACTGAGGTTCACATGATATTTTATGTAGTAATAATAATAATAATATGTTAAAACAAAAGATTAAAAAAAGTGTTCATGATATTTTTTCTTAAAATGTGATTTGGTATTTAATAAGGAAATATATCTAATGAGATAACCATTTTTATATGAAAATGAGAAGAATGAATGTGTCATACAATCTCAAATATGAATAGTAAAAATTTAATATTATGTGATATTTAGAAAAATCACATACTTTATTTATTTTAACATTGGCCATAAACCTTTAAATAATTACCATAATAAGATCTAATAATAAATATTTATTCTTTACTCTCTAATATAAGAAAATACTTCTCTCTATTGTTAGTACTAATTGCATAATTAACTCATAAAAAATGGAACAGGAAAGAATAAAGGTGATAGTTTTTACATTGGGTTCATTCACTTGTTGCGGAACATTAGTGGGGAAGTCTAGCAATGTAGTTGAGACATTGCAAAGGATTTTCACCATAGACCAATCAAATCCCATATCTAGATCCCCCATGTCCATCTCCAAGTTTATGAAAAAAATTAAAAAAGGAAAAATCAGTCAAAAGAATAAAGTAATAAAATATATCTATTCTTCGATTTTTTTTCCTAAGAAAGGGAGGTGCATAGCCTTATAATCATCTCATCGAGGTTGAGTTATAAAGGATTTATTTATTACATACAATTCATTTGATTAATCAATAACCAACGAATTTATTCTTATCCTAAATATATCGGGCAATTTTGCAAAAAAAATAAATGTCATAGTAATAATCCCTTATCAACTTGAAGCGAAGGCAATATATACAAGTGGGAAAAAATGTGAATTTTCATAAATCTTAATTGATAATTAATTCAATTTTTATCCTATTCTTATCTCATATTAAAGCTCTTTTTATCTTATATTAAACTGATCACAGGAAAACTTTTTGTACACATTTTTCTACTATCTATGTTTTTTATTTAAATATGTACATGTCACTATTTCATTAATTATACATATTAAGAGCTCACCTTGAATACATTGTACTAAAGTAATTCCCTAATATATATAAAACAATTATGTTCGTGACCAAAATGGAGCTTATACAACTCAAAAACCACCAGCAGCTGAGGCTGAATAAATTGATTTTACAAGGTTGTGTCTTTAGAAAGAAAAAAAAATTGTGGTTATTGCTTAAATCAAAACCAGAGACACTCCATCGCTGAGATGAGAAAGTATCCCGTAAACTATAGTTGGCCCTAGGGACCGTGTACAATAGCCACCGCACCATATCATGTTCATATGATGACTATAATTAAGCTCACATAACAAATAGGAGAAAATGGCTCACCACTTCTGATTCCAATTTGTCCCAATTTCCATTAATTGATATACCTATATATTTCAGAGAGAATGAATGGCGTGGTACAATAAAAAAATGGTGAAATAAAACATATTTTGTGTGAGTGGTTTCATAATGAAAAGTATTAGAACTAATATTTTGTTTGCTGTCAGATGTGATTTCAATAAAAATACAGATGTCGAGTTATTGTCAGATAAAATTGATTTTGGCTCTAAATCTCAATTTAACTAAAAGTGATAAAACAAAATTATCTTAGGTTGAAAAAATTACACAAAGTGGATTTCACTTCATTGTGAGAGAATAATGAAAATTGATTTTGACTTCAGTCTAATTAACTTGATTTTTTTAAAAAAATAAATATGTTTGGATGTTGTCAGGTAAAATTGATTATGCCTAAAAACCTTTATTTGATTGGAAGTATAAAAAAAAGAGTAACATTTGCTTTGGATTGAAAAATTTACACCAAGTGTTATAGCAAAATTGCTTTAAAGATAAAAAAAATTCAAACATAAATTGCTTCACATAAAAAATAATTTTAATCAAAATTAATTTTACAAAATCAGTTTTATTCAAAATCAATTTTACAAACATCAATCCAATCACACAACTTTATATTAAGAAATGTATTTAGAATTAAAAAAAAATCCTAAAATCTCAAAATCAATTTCATGGTTTGGTGATGAATAGCCAAATATCATGGTGTCACCATATATATATAAATAAAAGACAATACAATGTTGATGTGAGTGTGAACATGAAAAGAGAAACTAATTGTGTTTAACGCACTGTCACTTCAAACACATACAATTCAAAATTAATTTTACAAACAATCTCCGAAACATATACCTAATTGAAAAACATACACTCAACGAGAGTATACAAGCAAAAGATAATTAGATCCTTACTCATATGATTTTCAATGGAACAAGAATTTTTCCTTTGCTCAAATTATCATGAAATTAGGGTTGTTTTTCCTTTCATGGGAAAAAATTACCTTTGTTAAGAATTTCTAGCTCAGAAAATAGATGTGCCGATTTTAATCCTGCAAACAAGAATACTCGTAAATGAGTTAAGAAATATATGTGCGACTCAACAAAATACAAATATACCAATCAAAATTGATAAAATGATAACAAGACAGCGCAATCCCTTTTGAGCATATCATGTCTCTCAAGAGAGGGGAAAATGTTTTCAGTAAGTCATTGATAACAAGATAGGAATAATTATTATGGACATAAATTTCCCACCCTAAAAATCAACAAAATCAGAAAAATAAAAATCTTGTTGTGTGTGTGTGAAAGTAAGAAGTGATCGAAAGAACAAACAAATATAATTTCAATCAAGAGATACAGAAGGAGCTTACGAAAGAGATAGGAAAATTAAACTTATGACTATGGGGGCTCAGAGCTCAAGTTGCGCAAAACTTATACAATGAGAGTTTAGGGCGTGAAGTCCTTGATGTTTGTCCTTTATTAAAAACAAAATAATGTGTAAAACGGCCACCAGTATAAAGGGTTAATCCAACTCATATTTTTGTTCATGTAATACTTTTCAGATAGCAAATTAGGAAAGATGTTTTGGAATAAAAAAAGTTGCATAAAACTATGCAAGCTTTAGTCACGTGACGTGTAAGAGTATGAATGGGGATTTGAATGGGGATTCACACAAGTAGTTAAAGATTTAATATGAACTTATACTTATTTTATGGGTGTGTGTGAATCTCTCATAATTCACTTTCTTCACTTGGTGGACAACCAGCTTCTCCAAGAAAATATTTTGATGTGTTACAAGAAAGTTTGCTATTATAGTGGGCTAAAAGTTTATTGTACTAGCGAAAACCCACTCTAAATTGATGGCTTACAATGGATCAAAAGTTCATTGGTAAGTTTTATCAACGACCCCAAAAAAGTTCTTTGTAATAGGATGAGTTAAGCCCACTATAACTCGACGATAATATAGTGAGTTTAGTCGTCAATAATTTGACTATCGATAATACAGAGAGCTTAACCGTTAATAAATGATGAATAAAAGTGGACATGAACCAGAATGTATAACAAATTACAATAGGTTAAAGTGTCTGTATTACAATAGAATTTTTTACTTTTCATCAAACCCTTGCAATACAAATGACTTAGCCCACTGTAATTATGTATTTTTTTACAAAATATAAAATTACTAGTACCTAGAAATATATATATATATATATATATATATATATATATATATATATATATTAATTTTACATACAAATATAATTTAAAAATAATACTTGTTTGTACATAAAATTAATCCATAATATAAATTATTTCATTTTCACAACTTAAGTCCTTTAAAAAATTATAATACATAGAACCATGTGTGAAACAAATATATAAACAAACAACACAACCACACATATATACCACAACACAGATAGGATGACAACTTAATATATTTCCTTAATTAGTTCAAAGGCCAATATTTCAAAAACAACGCTATAAAGAATATCAACACATTGAGTTCTCATATTCACTTGAAGCATAATCGTATACTTATAGCATCTTTTACTGTCTTCTTTTCATTTTTTTTCTTCTAATTTTCTCTTAGTTACAACTAGCGGCGAGACCCACACAATTATTTTAAGAAAAATCAAAAAGAAAAAAGATAAAATAATCTGTTGTCCAAGTCCAACCAACACATTATGACATTTGGAGCTGAATCATTTTTGCTTATATACATATATAGAATATTCATCCCAATTTTGGAATGTAGGTTTACCATTTTGCTAATTTTATTTAGAGGTAAGGATTTAAGTCCAGGTACATGGACAAGAAGATGACTTCACAAAACATTCCTTCATAGGATGAATTTATTTAAGGAAAAGTAATAAAGACTTAACAAATAAGAATTTGTGATAAATAATCTTATACATGCACTACACACTACTAGAAATTAGGCTTTCTACATCGGTTATTTGACCCTTTCTACATCAGTTATGAGCCGTTGTTGTAGCGGGAGTCATTGAAAACCCACACTTTACAACGACGGTTGATGGACCGATGTAGAAAGACATGGATACGAAGGCGGGTCTCAAATCAGAGCTGCCTTAGAATGATGCACATTCTAAGTCGGTTTTAAAGACAAAACCGATGTAGAATGATAAGAAATCTACATTGGTTTTCTGTCAACCGATGTAGAATTAAGCCATTATGGACACTTTCTACATTGATTGTTGGGTACGACCGTCTTAGTGTGTTGAGATATCTATATCGGTTTTTAGCCAACCGATGTAGAATGCTGCCCATAATGGCTTAATTCTACATCAGTTGACCGTCTTAGTATGTTGAGGGATCTACATCGGTTGTCAAACAACCGATGTAGAATGTGTTTTTTTTTTTTTTATGGAATTCAAGCCGTAATGATATATGCAAATACCAAAACATATCTCATGTGAGACTTAATTTATAAATTCTGGTGAAATTTCAGCAATCAACCATGTTAATAACTTAAAATTACATCATTAAAATAGCAAGTCATTATAAAATTCCTAACTAAATTGATCAAATTGATATCACAGATGAGTATCTAATTCAGCAATTCCTATCTCAAAATTTGGACTAGGTCCAGCAAAAATGTCGTGAAAAACCATAAACAAAATTATAAATAAAAATAAGTACCAATCCTCGGCATCTTGAATCTAGATGTTGCAGTTGAATCCGAATCAGAAGCCTCAGCAGCTAACTACTTGATACTGTCATTCATGATACCAGCAAAAGTTACAATATTCAAGGGTGTTGCATTGGTGTAGTGCTTTGCCAACAATAGCTCTGGATCCATTACCTGGAGCTGATCCTGCTATTCTATCGTTCATGTGGAATACTAATATAACATGAACTTGGTTTAAAGAACACAGTGTGGTACTTGGAATAGACTGTTAGTGGGGCTACCTAAAAAGTGGTAGTGGAAGTGAGTGAATGTCCCTATAATTTTATTATAATAAAAAATTTAAAATAATCTTAATTACCTTTATTATAATTGATTAATTAATATTTTCTTCTTTGCAAAAAAAGTTCAGTTATTAATAAACTATAAAAACACACCAGTCAGCATTGACACGGATCACTTGAAAAATGGTACAAGAAAATCTATAAGGAGATTATATTTAAATAAATAAAATATTTGTCTAGAAAGGTAAAATACCAGAGTCTAAAGGCTGTACACTAGACACCTTCAAAGGAAGGTCTTCAATAAGACGCAAACGCTTTGATAAAACATCAAATGCCCCAAGCAAATTTCCAGAGTATAATATAGGATCTGTAGATTAAATTTTGTGCACAACTTGCCAAATGTTTGTTACCTTATTCTCTTGACTTATCCTGCAAGTTCACAAAATTCTCAATGTAAAACAATAAACACTCTTCTTTACCACAATAATTAAAGGGGTCAAAGTCTGCAATCTTTTAACCATTTCTATGGACAAATAGAATGTAACTAAAATAGTTCGTTTTTACTAGCCTCAGGTTGCAATTGTCATAAGATTTTAAGTTCACAAAGTCAACCTGACTCGAATAAACAAATGGAAGAATGAAACCTTAATCAAACCAACTATATATCAAAGCTGTTAAAAGCAGCTAACATAATTAATTACAATATGAATACAACTCGCGTCCACTACTGGAAATGGCCATTTAATAATCAATACAACAGGTAAACAACCAACAGTAACGCAGGTGTTGTGTGCACACCAAACTACTATAGAATGATGAAGACTACAGTCATGTCATCATCCACAAACTACTATATTAAGAACTAAGAACAAAGAAGTTGAAGGAAGGCTTCACTTACTGCTCTAATATTTACACGAAGTGATGCTGCAGGCCCAGAATGAAGTAGAGACAGGCAGAGGGCAAATTGGGGTAGCATGACAAAGTAGAGACAGGCAGAGGCCCAGAACGAAGTAGTTTCTAATGTCTAGATATCTAGGTAGCATGACAAAGGCATTACCTAAGTCCTTGATCTGAAACTCTGTAAGTATGACTGCTGGTATATAAACCAAATTCTAGAAAAGAGAAAGTGCTCCAAGAGATTGGCATAAATCAGTGAAGTTCCTTACTCGGGATTGAATAATTAGAAACTATAGAATGAACCAACTTAATGCTAAAATGCATAATTGAGAACCTTATTTATAAAATAAGGTTCTCTTGGGGAATCAAAGTACTAACTTGAAACTAAAGTTACTAAACTATAGTTTATGGTTATTTCAAATGACAAAGGCAGATTGCATTAAAGATCATGAATTCTAAAATTATGCAAAACTTCTTCACAAAATTAATATTTTATTTCTGGTAGTGACCAGGAAGAAATGCAGTCTAGATAATGTTTGAAATAAAATACCAAGCTAGTCATGTGATACATTTTAGAGAAGCAAATTAAGGGGATCATCCAGATGTATTAATATGATAAAGAGTTTAATTACCAAATAACTTGCTGAAATTGAACCACTGGTAAGAGCAAGCAGCAGCTTGTATTTGTATGTCCAAATTCCGATGAGGGTGTCTAACTTCAAAGGCATTGCCAACATGGAGCAACCACAACTGTGAAGGTGCTTCAACTGGTACTCTCCAATCTCTCTCTTTGCCATTATTTTTTCCAGGAAACCTAGGAATCAAGTAAATAGGGGATGTGCTCTTACTTGGGTTTACCATCAATGATAATATCATTGGAGACATGCCATACACTGCTGCCATTGATCCTGAAAAATATTAAGAAATTAAGAGCTAGTACTATTAAAGATAATATGTCCCATAACTTCATTTAGAAAAATGTTCATTTTCTAATGATTTTGTTCCCATGCGCACGTACTATATGAGGTAGCTAGTCATATTGAAAGTGATTGATTAAGATTATATTATTATTTCGTTTTGAATATATATTGCAAACAAGATCCATCGGTAGTAGAGATGCAAGTCTTGACAAAAGCCTATCTTCAAAAGTTTCTTTTGTAAATGATAAATTAATTAACCGAACTATATATTAGATTGAAATTCTTGGGATATAAACTGAATCTGCAAAATTTAATATAGTTTAAAAATTAATTAGTATTTTATCATGTTTTATTTAAATATGTAATGTATTGTTCAAAAAATAATAAAATAAGTATGTATTATTATTAAATAACATGTGAATGTTTAGATTAGTTTAACATTATAATTGTTATGAGAACACCTGATGATTGCATTTAATTTTAAAAAATAAGTTTACCACTTGACTTTTTTTTTTTTTTCTGACAATGAATTATATATATATATATATATATATATATATATATATATATATATATATATATATATATATATATATATGTTATTGATATCAATTAGGAAACATTTGTATGAGAAGAAAAATAGTTAAACAGAAAAAATAAAATAAAACAAAAGCAATTTATCTAAACTGGATTCATTTCTCATTCTTATTAATTACTTACCGGAAAATGTAAAATTACTGCGTGGAAGCAACATGTCTTCTGCATTGCATGACACAGTGAGTAGCCTGTTTCTTCTAGAATCAACCTTACAGTGAGTAGCCTGTTTGTAAGAAAAGATGTCCTATGTAATTGTCAGTATGTGTTCATGCTTAAGTTAGTCTATACGACTAATACTATCCGTGGAACAGAATAAGACTAAAATTCAATTAAAAGGATGTTCTAAGTTATTAAAACATAATAAAACAATAATAGTAATTACAATTACAAAGAATAATTCAAAATCAACAAATCTTCTCCCAGGGGGGAAAGTCCAGAGGCATGCAAAAATGTTCAATCATGTTAGTTTATTAAATTTTGTTAACATTACCGGGTTTTGGTAGAGAGAGAGAATAGAGAGAACAGAGATCACAAAGTAGAATGGAATTGATATAGATCTGACATGATGTGATTCGCAACAAAATAAGAATAATGTGTTCATAAAAATAAAGCAGTAAACCTCATGTACTAATCATATAATCCTAACCAAGGAAAACAAAACATGAGATATTAGTAAATATGGAAAGAAAGAAAAATGGGAAGAAAGTTCTAAAAGATAATCTCTATGATACACTAAAATATTCTAATATACAATCTTGATATTATTATATATTCTAAATAGTTCTTAGATACCCTAAGATATGATCAAGATTTTAATGGATATTTTCATAAATATTATATTGTAACAAGTTGCATATAATGAAGGATTTTTTTTAGCATAGTTGCCAATGAAAGTAGGCAGCGACATGTAAGTGTTCTCAAATTGAATGAAAAGAAATCCAATAACCTCATCCAGATAAATATGACCAACAAGTCCAGCATCAGTTTCAGAATTTTCCTTTTGAGTTCGCTGTTGGTATCTGTGGATAAGAAACAGGACCCCAAAAAATTAAACTAAACTCATCCTTCAATAATATAAAATATCATGACTTACTCAAATAATGCAAAAGAATATGGTTAACCAACCCCAAACAAAATCACTAGTAGATGAACAATAGAGAACATGAATTTTATTTTTCTTAATAACTAAAAGATGTGTAGAATAAAGTTAATAAGTATAACATTAAAAGAAGAAACTTACTCAATAATGAACTCCACATCTGCATTCTTGAGACTGACTTTTCTCAATTGATTTTTAACTGAATAAGCTGCATTTTCTCGGCATGAAAATGTGATGCCACATCATCTACCAATCCCTTTGAGTAGAATCTTCCCCTATCAAAAAGTTGCTGCCCTAAGAAGTAAGAACCCAACCTGCTGAACAACCTTATCAATAGTAGAGTTACTCTTCGAATCAACTAAATCTCCTAATTTAGTTGACTTTTAGAGCAAAATTAATGATAGGAAGTTCAACATCTTGAATGTGCTTTTCCTTTTGCTGCGCCACCAGCTCATTGTATAAGGACCTCAGCTGATACAACAGAGAAGAAGCCTTTCCAATGCTTCTTCTTTTTATCCTTTTGATTGCCCTGGATATTTTAAACTCTTCCAGGCTAACACTAAACCCTTCCACAAATAAGCTTTCCATCAAAAAGGGTTGCAATACATTGAAGAATTTAAGTGCCTCCATGGGACCCTTGCCAAAGAAAATTGAAGCTGCTATTTAATTTATGGTTGCAAGCAGAGCATCCCTGCTGAAATCAAATTCTAAGATTTCACTCTGCCTAATCAAATACCGTCCCCCAGTGCAATCAAAACCCATAGGTAACGCAAATTCACTCAGAGACTCTTCGATGCCGAAATCCTGAACATCGTTCTTGTGCGCAAGTCTCAACGCCTACGAGATACGCTTTTTCTTCAAAAACCTGAAAACACCAAATAATGATAGAATCGAAAAAGGAAACTGAAAAACAAAGAGAGAGAGAGAGAGAGAGAGAGAGAGAGAGAGAGAGAGAGAGAGTAGAGACCTCTCTTCTGTTGTGGAGCTTGAAGCGGTTATCGAAAACGCCGTTGTCTTCTTTCTTCTTTCGAAGCTTTGTTGTTGCTTTGTTTTCTTTGGCGGCAGAGAGTGACGGAACGGGAAGCGATTCTTCGTAGAAGAATGTTTCAGTTCCACTCATGTCTTTCTTCAACCTTCCACCATAAGCTCTTCTCTTTTTCTATGTCGAAAACAGAAGACAACAAAATCCAAAAAATGCATATTCAAATAAAAATGATTAAAACAAGTAGCCTGTGAAATGAAATAGAGAAAGAACCTGCAAGTCTTGGGGAGAAAGCATGTGAATCTCGATGAGAGTGCATTTCCTGGTAAAAAAACGAAGTGAAAGGGTAAATAAATGGTGATGAAAATGAAAGACAAGAAAGGAACCCTAGGAAAAGGATCTCTTTTCGAAAAAAGAATGAGTAGATACGCGATGATGAGATTGAGGTCTTGAGGACTGGTGATATTGCCGACTTAGGAGTGGGTGACGTTGGTGGGTTTGTGAGCTGTGACGTTCCATATAGTCATCGTTCTCTTCTCTTGTTTCTCTGGTTCGAATGTTCTGCGATTACGAAATGAATAGGGTTTTGTTTTGTTTCGGTTTGGTTCAGAGTGGTTAACTGCTTCCGCTTAGGGCGTTCCCCACAACGCGACAAGCACCTCACTCAAGATGGAGCGACAGTGCCATGAATGTTGTTAATTAGCACTAGTAGCGACGGGGAGTAGTAAAGAGGGAGAAGGGAAGTCTAAGAGTCTGAGTATACGAAACAGTGGAGAGAGAAATGAATTTTTAAAAATAATGAAAAATATTCTAAAACGGTTTTTAAAAAATCGTCTTAGAATGATAGTCTTCTAAGGCGGTTTTATAAAACCATCCTAGAATGACAGTTTTCTAAAGCGGTTTTCGTACGACCGTCGTAAAACTTTTGCATTTATTTACGAAAGTGCCACTGTGTTTCTTTCTAAGTCGGTTATTGATCAACCGATGTAAAATCAACATCGTAAAAAGCGCTTTTTCTAGTAGTGACAAGAAAAATGACATATGCCTACAGAGGCTTTTGCCTACAGACATAAATTACTGTAGGTAAAAGTCAAAAAATATTTATACCTACAATTATTTTTCATAGGTAAAATTTAAAATTTTTTACTTACTATTATTTGGTGTAGGTAAAGCTCAATAACTTCTACTTACAAATGCTTAGTGTTGGTAAAAAATTTCAAAAAATATCTACGATTACTTGGTGTTGGTAAAATCCTATAAAACTTGTACCTACAGTCCATTGGTGTAGATAAAATTTAAAAAGTTTCTACCTACAAATAATAGTGTAGGTAAAATCCCATAAAACAAATACATATTAAAATGATTATTTTAAGAAGTTCATCAGAAAATCAATAACATACATTATTCTCACTATTTTTCTCATATTAGAATAATTATTTTAACATATTAAAATAATTATTAATATATTGAAGAAAGAGTAATAGAACCACACTTCAAATCATTTATGTATGTTCTTTAACATAATCCATTTAAGGCGGAAATTTATAATAAACCTTTTATTTTGTCGTCTCAGACCCAACCCAACCCGGAGCATTTTCTCTTTCTATAATCTCTCTCTCTCTCCCTTTGTAGCTTTCACCTTCATTTTTCTGGTTTTGATTTAGGGCACCCGAACTCGGTCTTTGACTTAGAACTAGCTCTGATTTTCTCCTCAGGTACTCTCTCTT
Organism: Glycine max; assembly: GCF_000004515.6. Classification (NCBI taxonomy): domain Eukaryota; kingdom Viridiplantae; phylum Streptophyta; class Magnoliopsida; order Fabales; family Fabaceae; genus Glycine; species Glycine max. The sequence goes on from NC_016091.4 coordinate 10,969,213, forward strand.
CATTTCCGAGTTGATTCCAACTTCAATCTACTATGTTTTTCACTTCATCATTGTACTCCTTTAGATCCTTGTTACTCTTCCCTCACCCATTCGCAACTCTGCATATTTTTGTTTTTCAGCTTCTCCAGCTTCGAATTTTGGCGTAGGTTTTTATTCCTAATAGTTAATTTGATTTTGTGAACTAAAACCTACAGGTTGCCAATGGTTTATGGTATAACCCATTTATCTATGTAATGATTTGCATGGTTTTTTTTGTTTGCAATGTGAAAGGATTGAGGAATAAGCAATTCAAAATTTAGCGCAACTTTGTTTTTGTAACTTGTTGCTGCTCCTGATTTATCAGTGCATCAACAATAATTTTTGGCTATGGTTTCTACTTTGAATTTGTATGTATGTATGTTCTTTAACATAATTCATTTAAGGCATAAATTCTTTGTCAAATTTATTTTCAATGAAGAGAACAATTAGAGTACTATTATAATGTTTTATTTTACTTTTCATTCTCTAATATCATGACTTTTTCACTTTATTAAGGAAATGAAAACTTTAGCACCGATGCACTATAGCCTGATATAGATATGATGGTTTGTTCAAGAGCATGATAACAATTCTGTCAATATCAATGTTAATTGATTGAATTGCCCTATGCTTGAGGGAACGTTTGTGGGGTTAATATGTAAAAGTAAGTTCTTGGAGGACTTAATTGTAGAAGCCAATGCCTTTGGTGTTTCGATGATGATCATGATGATTTGATGCAAATGATGCAAATGGACTTTCAAGTTTAAATTCAAGACAATGATTCAAGAATACAATCCACAACATCAAGATGATCACTAGTATTTTAGGAAGGGAATTCCTAATTGATATAGCAAAAGGTTTGGCCAATTAATTTAAGTTAAAAAGTGTTTTTCAAGAGATTTACTCTCTGGTAATCAATTACCAGTGGCCAAAAATGCTTTACAACAGCTACTAAATATTTGAATTCAAATTTTAGACTGTGTAATCGATTACACAATATTGGTAATCGATTACCAGCAGTTAATAAACATTTTAATTCAAATTTTAAAAGCTGTAATCGATTACACAAATCCTGTAATCGATTACACAAATCCTGTAATCGATTACCAGACAAGATTTTCAGAAAAATATTTCTAAGAGTCACAACTTCTCGAATGGTTTTTACATGACCATCAATGGTCTATATATATGTGACTTAGAATACGAATTTGCTCAGAGTTTTTCAGAACAACAAGTGTTTATTCTCTCAAAGAGTAAAATCGTTTTATCCTCTTAAGAATTCCTTGGCCAATCCACTTGCAATTCATTAAGGAATCATTTGAGTGCTCAAATTGTAAAATCTATCTCTTTCAAGAGAGATTCATTCTTCTCTTCTTTCTAGTTCCCTAAGGGATTAAGAGACCGAGGGTCTCTTGTTGTAAAAGAATTCTAAACACAAAGGAAGGATTGTCCTTGTGTGTTTAGAACTTATAAAAGCATTTTAGAAGATAGTGGAACTCTCAAGCGGGTTGCTTGGGGACTGGATGTAGGCACAAGGGTGTGGCCGAACCAGTATAAATCCGAGTTTGCACTTTCTCTTCCCTTAAACTCTTTTATTTATTATTTTTTTATATTTATATTCAGATTGTTCTATTTGAATCAATATTTAAGAAGTTCATTATTAAGGGAATTTGTAACTTGAATAGAAAGTGAAATAGAATTTTAATTGGGAAAATAGTTTGTAATATCTTAATTCAACCCCCCCTTCTTAAGATATCTGAGGCCACTTGTCTAACAAGTGGTATCAGAGCTTCATTCTTGTATAAAGTTTAGAAGCTTCAAGAAAAATGGCGTCAGCAAACTTCTTATTTCCAGAAGGAAATTCTATCAATAGACCTCCAATCTTTAATGGAGAGGGTTACCACTACTGGAAAACTCGAATGCACATTTTTATTGAGGCAATAGACTTAAGTATTTGGGAAGCCATAGAAATAGGGCCTTATATACCCACCACAGTAGAAAGAATTACAATAGATGGAAGCACATCAAGTGAAAGCATAACAATAGAAAAACCTAGAGATAGATGGTCTGAAGAGGATAGAAGACGAGTACAATACAATTTAAAAGCCAAAAACATAATAACATCTGCCCTGGGAATGGATGAATGTTTCAGGGTTTCAAATTGTAAGAGTGCTAAGGAAATGTGGGACACTCTACAATTAACACATGAAGGAACTACAGATGTTAAAAGATCTAGGATAAACACACTAACTCATGAATATGAACTATTTAGGATGAATGCAAATGAAAGCATTCAAGACATGCAAAAGAGATTTACGCATATAGTAAATCATCTTGCAGCCTTAGGGAAAGAATTTCAAAATGAAGATCTCATAAACAAAGTGTTAAGATGTTTAAGCAGAGAATGACAACCTAAAGTAACAGCCATTACTGAATCAAGAGATTTATCTAACATGTCTCTTGCTACTCTATTTGGAAAGTTACAGGAACACGAAATGGAATTATTGAGATTACGCCAACATGAAGAAAATGACAAGAAAAAGAAGGGAATTGCTCTTAAGGCCTCATCTACAATCCAAGAAGAAAGTGGTACATAGATAGCGGATGCTCAAAACATATGACTGGAGATGCATCAAAGTTTACACATATCTCTCCAAAGAAAAGAGGGCATGTAACATATGGTGACAACAACAAAGGTAGAATCCTTGGAGTTGGTAAAATAGGTACAAATTCTTCAAACTCCATTGAAAATGTTCTACTTGTTGAAGGTCTTAAGCACAACCTGCTTAGTGTTAGTCAATTATGTGACAAAGGCTATCTAGTATCATTTGATTCTCAAAAATGTCTTATAGAACATAACCATGACATTAATATAAAGCATGTAGGACATAAAGTCAACAATGTATACATGATAGACTTAAGCCTAAAACTAGATAATAATCATTGTTTTCTTAGCAAAGATGATGATCACTTAAAAGAATTGCTCACATAAACATGGATCACTTAAACAAATTAATTTCAAAAGATTTAGTAGTTAGTTTGCCTAAATTGAAATTTGAAAAAGATAAACTATGTGATGCATGTCAAAAGGGTAAACAAACTAGAGTCTCATTCAAACCTAAAAATATTGTTTCAACCACTCAAACCTTACAATTATTGAATATGGATTTATTTGGTCCATCTAGAACCATGAGTTTTGGAGGAAATTACTATGCTCTTGTTATAGTTGATGATTTCTCTAGATATACTTGGACATTATTTATTACTCATAAAAGTGATGCATTCCAAGCATTTAGAAAACTTGCTAAAGTTATACAAAACAAGAAAAATCTTAAGATTGCATCCATTAGAAGTGATCATGGGGGTGAGTTTGAAAACAAAGATTTTGAATCATTTAGTGAAGAACATGGTATTGAACACAATTTTTCTGCACCTAGAACCCCTCAACAAAATGGAATTGTTGAGAGGAAAAATAGATCATTGGAAGAAATTGCTAGAACTTTATTAAATGATACTTTTCTTCCAAAATATTTTTGGGCTGAAGCGGTCAATACTGCATGTTATATCATGAATAGGGCCTTAATAAGACCCATATTAAAGAAAACCCCATATGAGTTATATAATGGTAGAAAACCCAACATTTCACATCTACTTGTTTTTGGTTGCAAATGTTTTGTGCTTAATAATGGTAAAGATAATCTAGGAAAATTTGATGCAAAATCTGATGAAGGCATCTTTCTTGGATATTCATTACAAAGCAAAGCATATAGGATATATAATAAAAGAACTATGAATATTGAGGAATCCATTCATGTTACTTTTGATGAATCTAATGCTATCTTGTCAAGAAAGAATATGCTAGATGATATTGCAGAATCTTTAGAACAAATGCATATTCACGGACAAGATTCTAAAGGAAAAGGTAAAGGAAGCAATGAAGATCCTCCAGAAGAAGTCAAATCCAATGATGAACTTCCAAAAGAATGGAAAGCTTCAAAAGATCATCCCCTTGACAACATTATTGGTGATATCTCAAAAGGGGTAACAACTAGACATTCTCTTAAAGATTTATGCAATAATATGGCTTTTGTATCTATGATTGAACCTAAAAATATAAAAGAAGCCATAGTAGATGATAACTGGATTATTGCCATGCAAGAAGAACTGAATCAATTTGAAAGAAACAATGTGTGGGAACTTGTAGAGAAACCTAAAAATTATCCCATCATAGGAACAAAATGGGTATTTAGAAATAAGTTAGATGAACATGGAATAATCATTAGAAATAAGGCTAGATTAGTTGCAAAAGGATATAATCAAGAAGAAGGTATAGATTATGAGGAAACATATGCTCCAGTTGCTAGATTAGAAGCCATTAGAATGCTCTTAGCATATGCATCCATACTGAATTTTAAGCTTTATCAAATGGATGTTAAAAGTGCTTTTCTAAATGGCTTAATTCAAGAAGAAGTATATGTTGAACAACCACCAGGTTTTGAAATATTGGATAAGCCAAATCATGTTTATAAATTGAAAAAGGATTTATATGGCTTGAAACAAGCCCCTAGGGCTTGGTACGAGCGTCTAAGTAAGTTCCTTTTAGAAAAGGACTTTTCTAGAGGAAAAGTGGATACTACTCTTTTTATAAAGAGAAAATCACATGATATTTTATTAATTCAAATTTATGTTGATGACATTATTTTTGGATCCACTAACGAATTGTTGTGCAAGGAATTCTCCCATGACATGCAAAGGGAGTTTGAAATGTCAATGATGGGAGAACTTAACTTCTTTCTTGGATTACAAATTAAAAAAACTAAGGATGGTATCTTTGTCAATCAGTCCAAGTATTGCAAAGAGTTAATCCACAAATTTGACATGGAAAATGCTAAGCACATGGCTACACCAATGAGCACTGCTTGCTATCTAGATAAAGATGAAACCGGTCAGTCAATAGATGTTAAGCAATATCGAGGTATGATCGGATCACTTCTTTATTTATCTGCTAGCAGACCTGATATAATGTTTAGTGTGTGTATGTGTGCTAGATTTCAATCAAATCCTAAACAATCACATCTTAGTGCTGTTAAAAGAATCATTAGATATTTGGTAGGCACTACAAACATAGGTTTATGGTATCCTAGGAATCCCACATGCACCTTAATTAGATATTCTGATTCAGACTTTGCTAGTTCTAAAACAGATAGAAAGAGCACTAGTGGGACTTGTCAATTCATTGGATCTGCTCTAGTTTCTTGGCACAGTAAGAAACAAAATAGTGTTGCTTTATCCACTGCAGAAGCGGAATATATTTCTGTCGGCAGTTGTTGTGCTCAAATCTTATGGATGAAGCAACAACTTTCTGATTATGGAATTCTTCTTGACCATATACCTATTAGATGTGATAATACAAGTGAAATTAATATCTCCAAGAATCCAGTTCAACACTCTAGAACTAAACATATAGAAATTAGGCACCATTTTCTTAGAGATCATGTTCTAAAGGGAGATTATGTATTAGAGTTTGTTGATACTAAGAATCAACTTGCTGATATTTTCACAAAAACTCTCCCCAAAGAAGCATTCTTCTCTATTAGAAGGGAATTAGGCCTCTTAGATATTAGTGATTTAGATAGACAAGGATTGATTGATTAATTTACTCTTATGATTGATTGTTTATGTTAAGTATGTTACTTTGATTGATTTTGTTTAAATTCTTGTTATTATGATAGAATTTATGAATTCCTGTGTGTTTTATATTTGAATGCTTGAATTAAGTGCATAAGTAGTGATAATTAATAATATTAGGTGTATTTAGCATAGACATAGGTAATTTTTTAGAAACTAGCCTAGTTTATGCTCTGGTAATCGATTACCATCCAGTGTAATCGATTACACAAGAACAGGCAGCCTGTAATCGATTACAACATCCTGTAATCGATTACCAGAAGGCTTATTACTCTTGTAATCGATTACCAATCCTTGTAATCGATTACAACTCGTCCTCGTCTATAAATATCCACGAAATCAGAGTTGCTGCGCAGCCAAGGCCTCTCCTCGTGCCTCCTCCATCCCTAAATCTTCCAACCTTCGTATCTTACTCAAATCTTCACCAAATCACGTCCCGTAAAGCCCAATCTTCCTCTTTTTCACTCCTCTTTCACTTCCACCGATTGAAATCCACTAAAACTTCATCAAATGGCAGAACCATCGAAGAAGAGAAAGGGATCATCCTCCACTGCCGCTGCTGCTGCCCATCGCCGCCACAGACCATCCGAAGCACCCGCAACACCTATTCATCTCTGTCATCTCCTAGATCATCCACATTGTTTTCATCCGATGATCAGCGTCTACGGTACCTTTCTCAATTTTCTTCTAGGATCATCTTAGACCCCAAGTACCTAGATGTAGATTTCTTTAATGATGAAACATTTGATTGCTATCAAGTGTTTCAAAATTCTGGCCTGGTTGATTTCATGTCATTAAAATTGCCACATTATCCTGAACTTGTAAAGGTCTTCTACTGCAATTTAAAAATTTAGGATGGCATTATTTCCTCTGAGGTGCATGGTATTCCTATGGTCATTGATCAGTCATTGTTCTTTTCTTTAACTCATTTACCCAGTCAAGGTGCACCTTTTGAGGGCATCATTGTTGATGACTAGAAATTTGATTATTCTAGTCATGATGCTCGTCGTATGGTCTGCAATGACCAGGCTGAAATGACCGGTAGATTGCTGGCCGGGTCATTAACATTTGATAATCACATCATGCACTATATAATTGTTAGAATTTTGCTTCCCCGGTCTTCAAATTTAGCACAAGCATCTAAGGAGGATTTGATTCTGATGTGGACTTTCCTTACCGGTCGTCAGATCGACTGGGCCCACTTGGTTCGGTACCGAATGCTTAAGGCATTACGGGCCAATGCACCTCTCCCTTACCCACAATTGATAACTTTGTTTCTGCGTCATTTTCAAATTCCGCTTGATGATGAACCATTTGTTCAAGTCAAGCGTTCCTTTGCAATTGGTGCTGGTGCAGTGACTTCCTTTGGATACCGTAAGGATCGAAATGGTCAATGGCTGAAGAAAGACGCACTCCCTCCTCAAGATGAGCGTACTCCTTCACCTCCTCCTCAACGAGATGATTCAGCACTCATGAATGAAGTCCTTTCTGAATTACGGGGTCTTTGTTCTTATGTTGGTGAACGTTTCGACTCATTGGATACACGTTTTGCCAGCATGGATATTCGCCTCACACAACTTGAAGAGGATGTGGGTTACATTCGTCAGAGTTTCGATCTTCCACCACCACCTCCACCTTCTTAGAATTTAGTTTCTAAATCTATGTCTCTTATAAGCCGTGTATTTTGGCTATGCTACTTAGATTATTATATTCAGTACTTTATTTATCTTATAGTATTTGGATTTCAGACTTTTATGCTTTGATACTATGTGGTTTTTGAATTTTGAAATGTTTGGATTCTAGTTTGGTTATGTCTTATTTATGAGTTTGGTTGGTTATGCCTTATACTTTGTAATTACTATGTTTCCACTTCATTATTATATCTGTGTTGATTCCCAAGTACTTTAGCTTTTTGATGTTGCCAAAGGGGGAGAAAAATGGGGTGTAGAAAGGCTTAGAAAAAGCTTAGAAATCAAGTGATCATCAATTCCAAAACATAGGGGGAGTGAATGCAAATTTTATATATATACATTGCTTGCTTGAATCTTGATTTCAGGACTTATATTGTCATCATCAAAAATGGGGAGATTGTAGAAGCCAATGCCTTTGGTGTTTTGATGATGATCATGATGATTTGATGCAAATGATGCAAATGGGCTTTTCAAGTTTAAATTCAAGATAATGATTCAAGAATACAAGCCACAACATCAAGATGATCACTAGTATTTTAGGAAGGGAATTCCTAATTGATATAGCAAAAGGTTTGGCCAAGTAATTTAAGTTAAAAAGTGTTTTTCAAGAGATTTACTCTTTGGTAATCGATTACCAGAGGATGTAATCGATTACCAGTGGCCAAAAATGCTTTACAACAGCTACTAAATATTTGAATTCAAATTTTAGACTGTGTAATCGATTACACAATATTGGTAATCGATTACCAGCAGTTAATAAATGTTTTAATTCAAATTTTAAAAGCTGTAATCGATTACACAAATCCTGTAATCGATTACAAGACAAGATTTTCAGAAAAATATTTCTAAGAGTCACAACTTCTCAAATGGTTTTTACATGACCATCAATGGTCTATATATATGTGACTTAGAACACGAATTTGCTCAGAGTTTTTTAGAACAACAAGTGTTTATTCTCTCAAAGAGAAAAATTGTTTTATCCTTTTAAGAATTCCTTGGCCAATCCACTTGCAATTCATTAAGGAATCATTTGAGTGCTTAGATTGTAAAATCTATCTCTTTCAAGAGAGATTCATTCTTCTCTTCTTTCTAATTCTCTAAGGGATTAAGAGACCGAGGGTCTCTTGTTGTAAAAGAATTCTAAACACAAAGGAAGGATTGTCCTTGTGTGTTTAGAACTTGTAAAAGGATTTTACAAGGTAGTGGAACTCTCAAGCGGGTTGCTTGGGGACTGGACGTAGGCACAAGGGTGAGGCCGAACCAGTATAAATCCGAGTTTGCACTTTCTCTTCCCTTAAACTCTTTTATTTATTATTGTTTTATATTTATATTCAGATTGTTCTATTTGAATAAATATTTAAGAAGTTCATTATTAAGGGAATTTGTAACTTGAATAGAAAGTGAAATAGATTTTTAATTGGGAAAATAGTTTGTAATATCTTAATTCAACCCCCCTTCTTAAGATATCTGAGGCTACTTGTCTAACATTAATCTCGCGAGTGATTGCAATGTTGCTGAGTTTCTTGCGTAGACTCTAGGGGAGTGTTGCTCCTGTGGTTCTTGTGCAACTGAAAGGTGTGTTAAGTATGGGAAGAGTTCTATTGCGGATGATCTTTCTGCAATTAAAGGACCTTGGGCTATCATCTACTGGCAGGTAACACCGAGTGGTAAGTTTCTTTATGTTTGAATCTTTTGCGGTATGGTTTATGTTGATGTGGTGTCAAAGGTGGTGCTTTCATTGTGTTTTGTAGGATAGTTCGAGGATTCTTTAGTTTGGCTGAGATGCATTTGGTAGGTGGAGCCTCCTTGTTCATTGGCTAACAGTAGATGACTCAACCTTTCTGCTTTCTCCTGTGTCACTGGTTTAGCAAGCCTCTAGTATGTAATACGTGAAACAACTATAGTTATCTTGCACTTATGTTTCAATTTTTGTGCACTTAAAGTAGAGTGATATGAGTAGCATCTATTGCCATGTAGTAAACTATTGATTGTTATTTTAGTTTAGTGCTGGGGGGAATGTACTGTAATGTGTAAACTATTCAGTATTCACTTAGTATGGTCTTGACATAGATGGTTATATGAAAGAGACACGAAAAAGGGTGTGTCTGATTTTAGGATATTTTTTGCTTCTATATGTGATGCTACTTGGATGACTCACGTGTCTTGCTCTTTTGATATATACGAAGTTTTTGAACAGATGGGAAATGGTGGTTAAGAGAAAAGTATAATCTTATAGTAAGTAAATAAAAAAAGTTTAGAAAAAGTTCTCCTTCTTTAGAAGATCTGGTAGATCATTATCCCTTACCACAATTTTCTTCCTTTCACTCCCCCCCTCCCCCCTGCCCTTATCTCAATCCACCTTTTCTTATCTTTAGAATATTTTCCTCCTCTACTGGACTACTATCTAGCCATTTTATTACATTCCAATTCTTTGTCATCAACAACTGCCTCTTTTGGCATGCCATCTTTGACAAGATTCCCTTGCTACCCTTTCTGGCCTTTTTCATATCCACTTGCATAATGGGCTTTCTTTCTTTTTATAGACTTGTACTATAGGAGGTCTATGACAATGTAAGCTCTTCATTTGAGTTGAAGCTTTCAATCTTTGCAGCTTGAAATTTAGTTAAGCCATACCATTTTTTGGGGGTTAAACCCAACACCAATTTGATACTTGTCATGCTTGCTAGCTTATTTCATTTGTGTTGCTTAATAGACATGCTCATATCTTTGAAAATACTGCATATCACTATGAAAGGCTGTTGGTTGAAGCATTGCTTAGTCTTCTCTGTTCATGTGCTTGAGACATTTGAAACAAACACAATTTTGGTTAACCACTATTATTCCCTTTCACTTGAGGACTAGTAAACTATTATTTCTTTGCTTGAGGACAAGTAAAACTGTAAATTTGGGGGAGTTTGTTAGTTGTTATTCATGAGTTAGTTTGGTATTGAAAATTTGCAAGGAAATAGCAACGTGCCTCCAATTTATGGTTCTTTTTGTAGAAATTGTATATATTTCCTTTATTATGTGATTTTATAGAATAGAAATTCCATTTTTTGTGACCTAATGTTGAATTCAACTCAGTTTGCAGGCCAAAGAAGAGAAGGTAATAGCTTCTAATGACTCGCTTAGCGAGGCAAATTGGTTAAGCGAGACTCATCTGCTTAGCGAGGCATCCAGATCGCTTAGCATATGGGAAACCCTAGAAGAGGATTAGTCTGAGATCTGCACGCCTACCGCGCAGCCAGCCCGCCCAGCGAGGACGTTGTCTCTTCTCGTGCTTAGTGCGCCTACTCTCGCTAAGTAAAATTCCACTTACTCTCGCTCAGCAAGACATGCTCGCTGAGCGAGTCTTCATGTGCTAAGAAGTCCAAGAGCCTTTAAAACACTGAGGTTGGCGAAACTCAAGAGACACAACCGATCAAGAGCAACAAGGAGAGCCTAGCTTCGTGAAAAAACAGAGACATTTAGGGTTGAGAGGCTGGAGAAGACATTCTTCATCATCTTCTTCCATTTTCTTTCACAAAAAATAGTTTCTTTCTTGTATTTTGAAGCTTTGCTTGTAATGGAAGGCTAGAGCCTCTTTGTTGGGGAGTAACTACAGAAACTCTTGATGTAATACTCTTACTATCTATTTAATGTTATTTTCTAGTGTTCTTTGCTTTTATCTATGCTTATTTTACATGCTTGTGGCTTGACCACCCATTTGTATGTGTAGTTAGGCTTTTTAATATTGGAAAATGCTTTAAAAACTTAGAACTTGATAGAGCCAGCTAAAAATCTGTATGTCTAGGAATGGAGTGCAGTGATCTAGTATATTTTACACTGTAAGCTTAGTGTAACTCTTTTAGAACAAGTTTGTTGAGGAATCAAGAACAAAGGCTAAGAGAGTTAGGCTCATTCATGTGAGGAATCATGGTTTGAGTATTTTCTCAATGTAAGAACACTAGGATAACGTTAAATAGAGAATAAAAAACCTTTTATACAACAAGAGAAATTTCAGTAGGAACTCCCCAACGCTTTTAACTTGATAGTTGTCACATTTTATAGCTTTGCGTATTTTTTTTTGTTCAAATAGTTCAATAGTGCATAAACTCAATTCACACTCAATATTTATTTTATTTCAAGCTTTAAAAGTGTTTACATACTAAATATACACAGTCTAGGTGAAACAAATTCCCTGTGGATACGATACTCGGTCTTACCGTTTTATACTATTTGTGTGAACCGGTACACTTGCCGACGCAATCAACAATATGTTTCCCCCCTCTTTCTCACCTATGCTTTTAGTTGTCAATGACCAACTCTGCTTCTTAAGCTGTTACATTTAAGTTCATGATTGATTTTATATCACTAATATTGATTTATAGAGTTCCTTTGTGCTCCCCTTATATTATTTGGCTTTTCTTGTTAGTGACATAGTTGTAAACCTGGACTAGTGGAGGAATCAATATAAGGGATAGTTAGGTTATCTATTTGACTGCTGGTTTGGTCTGGCTAAAAATTCCAACTTGAGAAGAAAAAGAAAAAAGGAAAAAAATCACAAAAATCTATATATCTTGGTTTAATTCTAACAAATACCCCTAGTTTTCCTAGTTTAACACATTTAAGCACATGTTTGGGTCTCTGTTTGGCAACCCTTGAACATGTATTTGTAAAAGGAACTCCTTGGTTACTTTGGGACTCAACGTACATTCAGAGTGTGCTTACTGGTTTTCCAAGCAAACGTTAAATCTGTTGTCCTGGGCTAGGTTTTGAAACTATAGTTAGTTATGTCAGTTCTTGAATTTGTAAACTAAATTTTGGAATAATATGAGTGTATGATTTGTTAATTTTAATTTGAAGCAGGATGTCAAGATTGATCGTAATGGGATAGGATGTCTTAGTTACTGGGAAGAGCTACCATGTGGAATATATAGTATGCATGTTGATGCTTCAAAATCAAGTGTATACCTGGTAAGTGAAGTCAAGATACATGAATATACAAACTCAATGTTAAATGAACTTATTAAGTGGGACAAAATTTTCTTTGAACCAAGCTCTGAAGACCTGCAAACATTCTTTCGCATTTACTTAGTTAATTTTGTAATTATCTTTAGAATTGCAACTATATCCTGTTTTTATTTCTATTTCATGATGTTACACAAATGTCTACTTATTGAATGAATGTTTTTCTGAATGAAACAATTTCCCTGTGATTCGATACTCGGTTCTTACCGTTTTATATTACTTTTGACTCAGTACACTTGCTGATAAATTTCGCAGTTGTAAAATAGCAAAACAAGTATTTTGGCAATGTTGCCGGGGAGTTTCTTTCCATTTAGGAAAGTTTAGTTCAGTTTGTAGGCATTGATTCTTTATTCTTTTATTAATTTTTGTGTGAATAGTTAGTTAGTTCAAAATTTATTTTTCTATTGGATTGGTTAATTGCTGCTCTTGCTAGTGCTTTGTATGTGAGGTAAATCTTCTATAGGTGATTTAGTTCCGCTGGATTTGGAAATTGAAGCTAGTTGTAGAAGAAACAACACAGAAAGAAGAATAAAAATACTACAGGACAGGAGAGCACCACCAATTCTTGAGGAACCTCAATCATCCGAGTTGTCTTCTATCTTTCCACAAACAAGGGAATCTAAAACAGGGGCACCTGAGGCTAACATAATGATTGAAGGTCAACCTATGAGAGTTACCCTTGAAGACTACTCTAGTTCTGTTGTGCCACAATTCTTCACTAGTATAGCGCGGCCAGAGGTTCAAGCACATAATATTACTTATCCTCATTCTTTAATTCAGCTAATATAGGGAAATTTATTTTATGGCCTACCGAATGAAGACATGTATGCACACTTAGCGACTTACATTGAAATCTGCAATACAGTCAAGATTGCAGGTGTGCCAGAAGATGCTGTAAGGCTGAGTTTGTTCTCCTTTTCACTGTTTGGAGAAGCGAAGAGATGGTTACATTCATTTAAAGGGAACAGTCTTAATACTTGGGATGAAGTGGTAGAAAAATTTCTGAAGTATTTCCCGGAGTCTAAGACTGCAGAAGGAAAGGCAGCCATCTCTTCATTTCACCAATTCCCAGACGAATCCTTGAGTGAAGCTCTAGAAAGATTTCGTGGATTTTCAGAGACAAGCATCATGGATTTTCAGAGCCAATTCAGCTGAATATATTTATTGAGGGGTTAAGGCCGCAGTCCAAGTAGTTGCTTGATGATTCTGTAGGGGGAAAGATTAAATTGAAGACCCCTAAAGAAGAAATGGAACTAATTGAAAATATGGCTGCAAGTGATCATGCAATTTTTCGTGATCGGACACACATTCCCACCAAAAGAATCATGCTGAAGCTCTAATCTCAGGATGCATTATTGGAACAAAACAAGTTGCTATCCAAGCAGCTTGAGACATTAACTGAAACATTAAGTAAGTTGCCAAATCAATTTCATGTTAATCAACCTTCACATTCAACTGTTTTGCAAGTTGGAGGTTGCAACATTTATGGGGGAGCCCATGAATCTGGATGCTATATTACCATAAATGACACACCTCAAGAGGTAAATTACATGGGGAATCAGCCCAGACCCAATTTTAATGCAGGTGGATATTTAGGTTTTCAGCATGGTTCGAATTATAACCAACAACAAGGGCAATGGAGGTCTCATCCAGGAAATCAATTCAACAAGGACCAAGGTGGACCATCTAATAGGCCTCAGCAACAAGGGCCTAGCCTATACGACATAGCCACTATGCTGGAGGAGAACCTTGCTTAGTTTATGCAGGCCACAATGTCCAACCAAAAGAGCACGGAGTTTGCAATCAAAAACCTAGAAATCCAAGTAGGGCAGTTGGCCAAACAGTTAGCAGAAAACTCTTCTAGCACTTTTGGGGAAAACACTAAGAAGAATCTGAAAGAAGAGTGCAAAGTTGTGATGACCAGAGGTAGGAAGGCCATCATGATTGAGGATGAGGAGAGGATAGTTGATGACAACCAAGAACTAGTTGTTGAAGGAGAAGAAGATGAGAAGGAGACAGAAGGAACCCAGATGAAGGAGAAGTCAATAACTGAGAATGAGAAGGAAATAAATGTAGAAGAGAAGGAAGAAAAAAAAAATAAAAAGAAAAGGAAAAAAATGAAAAAAATGAGAAAAATAGAGAGAAAGAGGGAGTAAGGAAGACAAAGAGTGAGCTTGCACATGAGAAGAAGAAGGAGGCAGTTCCATGTACAGGGAAAGAGGTGCCATATCCTTTGGTACCCTCAAAGAAAGACAAGGAGCGACAATTAGCTCGGTTCCTTGACATCTTCAAGAAATTGGAGATAACAATTCCTTTTGGAGAAGCCCTGCAGCAGATGCCACTCTACTCAAAGTTTTTGAAAGATCTGTTAACCAAGAAGAGCAAGTACATTCACAGTGACAATATTGTTGTGGAAGGAAATTGCAGCGCGGTGATTCAAAGAATCCTTCCACCGAAGCACAAAGATCCTGGGAGTGTCACAATTCCCGGCTCTATTGGTTCTGTGTCTGTTGGTAAAGCTCTTATTGATTTGGGAGCCAACATTAACTTGATGCCACTCTCCATGTGTAGGAGGATAGGAGAGTTGGAAATTATGCCAACAAAGATGACACTACAACTAGTAGATCATTCTATTACCAGACCCTATGGAGTAATTGAAGATGTTTTGGTCAGAGTGAAGAATTTCACTTTCCCTGCTGATTTTGTAGTCATGGACATTGAAGAGGATACTGAGATCCCCTTGATCTTGGGTCATCCCTTCATGTTAACCGCTAGTTGCGTGGTAGACATGGGAAAGAAAAAGCTGGAAATGGGGATAGCTTATCAGAATATTAGCTTTGATTTGTTTGATGAAGACAAGCATTTGCTCAGCCAGAATGTCTGTTCAGAGGTAAATGAAGGATGAAAGCAGATGGTTCTGAAGGTTGGAACCAAATTTGATCCAGATCCATGAAGTAAGGTGCGTCAAGCTAATGACATTAAACGAGCGCTTACTGGGAGGCAACCCAACTCTTTTTAATTTCATGTTCATTGCATATAGTTAGGATTACTTGTTTGTGATTGCTTGCATGAATGATCATCATATTTTGCATTTTGATATGGGGTTGATTAAGCTTCTTTGAAGTTGTGGATGGAAAAAGAACTTAGAAAATTTTTCAGCCATCCACTTGCTCAGCACGCCCTGTGCGCTAAGTGAATCTTTGTTCATGCACTGAGCGAGTCACTACTCGTGCTAAGCGCGTCAACCCCTACTCATTGGCTAAAAGGGCCTCGCTGAGCGAGCCTTATGCGCTAAGCCCAAAAAACTTCTCTAGAATTTTATCTGTTGGAATTGGGCTAAGTGAGTCATCTTGCTAAGCGCACAGCTGCATCTCGCTAAGCGCCTGTGTGCGCTAAGCGCAATTTCCTCTCTGTTAGACCATTCATGAGAATTAGGCCCAGCGGGTCAGCCCGCTAAGCCCAAATCCCTTTCGGGTTTGGAATTGCGCTAAGCGAGAGTCTCTCGCTAAGCGAGCCCCACTGTTGCATCAAGAAGTATTTTATTCACTAAGTTGGCCCATGGCCCACTAAGCGAGAGTTGCAGAACTCATTGAGCGCATAACCTTCGCGCTAAGCCCAAATCCTTCTCTGGTTTTCTAATATTTGAATCGGGCTGAGCAAGTTTGCCCGCTAAGCGCATGAGTTTGAATTCTGAAAATTCAAAAGTAATTGAGTGTTCGCTTAGCGAGTCACCCGCGCTAAGCGAGGCAGTCGAAACTATCAAAAATAAGGTTTAACTGCCTTAAGCAATTACTTTTGTGCATTTACATACACATTCTTCACTCACTGTGCACTCGCATTTGCATTGTGCTTTCACTTGTGCCATTTGTATCTCGTGCTTTCCTCTTGCTCATTTTCTCTGCAATCCAAGTAAGTTTTCTTAACTCTACACTTTAATTTTGTTTATGAACCTTAGGGTAGAAGACTTGTTTACTGTTTTAAAGCTTTAAATTTGTGATTTGTAATGTTGCTATTAGGTTAGTTATTAGATGCTATGTTGTTAGGGGTTTAATTCTGCATGCAATGTATGTTCTTTTGTGTGGATTTGATTAGGTTTTGAGACCTGATAGGGGCCTATGGTTAAGGGCTCAAAAGCCCCAAGTTTCTGGAAATTTCGATGTGCTCGCTAAGCACGCATATGCGCTAAGCGAGTTCATCAATTTTTGTTGAATTTCAGGGTTTTCGGATGAACTCGCTAAGCCGGCCCTGTCCTGCTAAGTGTGTTCATGAATTTTGTTTGAATATATGAATGTTTGTATGAACTCGCTAAGCCATTGTACCTTGGGCTTAGTGAGAACTTAAATTTCAAGTTTTGTTTAAGTATCATATGAACTCGCTATGCTGACATGCCACGCTTAGCGAGTTGTGTTGCTTGAGTCACAGTCTAAAAGGCTTTTTGTCTTCTATTGGTGGCTAAGCGAGTTAGTCTCGCTAAGCCACCCAACCTCTTTTAGTGAATAAGCCTGGGCTAAGCAAGTCAGTCTCGCTAAGCCGAAAGCAATTTAGTTTTCTGAGTTTTTGTTCATGCGTTAAGCGAGTAAGTCTCGCTAAGTGCTATTTCTTCTCTATTTTGGAATTGGGCTTAGCGAGCTTGCTCGCTAAGCCAATTAATTTCCAGTAGTCAATTTGGGCTAAGCGCCTGATGGCGCTAAGCCTGTTTAGTGTGTCGCGCTAAGCGAGTGAGTCTCGCTAAGCACAATTAGCTCTCTGTCATAGAATAAGGCTTAGTGAGCCATGCAAGCTTAGCCATTGTGCTATTTCAGCTAAGCGAGTGTGTCTCACTTAGCCAGAGTCTATGTTTTTGCGTTGTTGCGCTAAACGCACCTTGCGCACTAAGGGAGTACTGTTATTTTTATAAGGCACGCTAAGCGAGCCAGTCTCGCTAAGCGCCCAATCTATTTTTTAGTTTTATTTTTCTGCTTTCAGTTAAAATAAAAGCATGTCTAATATGATTATTGTGCTTATTTTTTATGCAGATGACCTCCAGGAAGAGGAAAGCCATAGCCTCCCGATCCCGGGAACCATATAACACCACCCATTTTGTTTTTGAGGTCGCTTAGGAGCGATATTCTCAAAACATTCACACCAGGAACATCCTTCCAGAGAGGAATGTTAATCTTTTTGTGATAGAGTATGATGAATTTCGACGAGAGCTGATAAGAAGAAACTGGCACAAGGCCTTGACCCAACATATGGACGGGCCCATTGATGTGGCACTGATCAAGGAGTTCTACTCGAACCTGTATGACCCTGAAGACAAATCTCCAAAACAGGTTCGAGTCAGAGGGAAACTGATAAAGTTTGATGGGAACTCACTGAATACATTCCTGGAGACGCCCCTCATCCTGGAGCTAGAGGAGCAGTACACATCATACTCACTCTTCTACCGAACTCGCATAGACCCTCAGGAGCTGGCTGCTAGGCTCTGCATTTCAGGGAGGGGATTTGTTTTAAATGCAGAGGGTGCACCATGGAAGCTACTTAGGAAGGACCTCACCACTCTTGCACAAACATAGAGTGTCCTTTCGTACTCAAACCTCGCCCCTACATCTCACACATCTGATCTTAATTTGGATAGGGCAAGGTTGGTATACGACTTGGTGATAAAGATGAACATGGACGTGGGCTCGATCATCTCAGGCTAGATCTCCCAGATGGCCCAGTCCAACTCCTCCAAGCTTGGTTTTCCAGCCTTGATCACTGCACTCTGCATATCTAGAGGAGTGGTCTCAGATTCTCTGACTTTCGAGTCCTTCAACCCTGCCATTAATTTGGCATACATAAAGAAGAATTGTTGGAACTTGAATGATCCCACGATCATATTTCCAGGGACCCGTAAGGCCCGGGCTCGAGGATTTGAGGGCCCATCTTCTTCTGCTCCCCCTGCTCCTACTTCTATACCTCTAGCTCCTTCTGCTCCAGCTTCACCACCACCATCAGCATCAGTTCCAGCACCCTCTGGCACCTCCCTGTAGAGCTCAGATGTTCTAGTGCCGATGCTGCAAAGCCTCCACCATGGCTTATGCCTGGTGATGCAAAGTATCCATAATTTGGCTCAACATCGGCCCGTCATGAGCATCGACGAGTTTACAGCTCAGGTGGCCTGGCCAGGAGTCTAGCCTTCTCCTTTGGGGGGAGGTGAGGCTTCCGCAGCCCAGGAGCCTCAGCCAGAGCCTCAGCCTCAGCTGGAGGCCACTCTAGAGACCATCCTGTGGACTTCTCCAGTTACTACACCAGGGGTAGAGGTCTCAGAGGAGGAGGATGACGCTGCAGACACAGATTATGCAGCAAACATGGCAGCAGTGTAGAGCACCTGGGACCCAAGGCCTACTACAGCTCAGGATATTCCTCAGCCATCCCAGGATTCTCCCTCATCACCTCAGGACGAGCCTGCACCGACACAGGAGGAGCCATGACAGGACCTTTATTTATTTTTCCTGCTTTAGATACATTTTATGTTCAGTTTATGCTTTTAGTTTTAGTTTTATGTTTCAGTTTATTTATTTAGCAAATTTGAAAGCTTGTTGAACAGTTTACAGTTTTGATTGTTATTGGAGTGGTTTGTTTTGATATGAAAATCTTGTGTTTGTTAATGATTTGAATTGATCGATTGCATGGATTGAGTGAATTGTGATGCCTACTAGATCACTTGCTTTGAATAAGTATGCAATAATTAGAAGACAAAACATGAATTAAGGGCATGACTGAAAATGTTAGTTGGTTTGACAGGTAAATTGTGAAGGTAATCATTAGCCACAACCCGGTGAGTTGTGTGATCTTTAACTGTGAGAGAACGACTAGTATTGGGTACCGATTTTTGCATGAATCTCTGATTACTGAATGAATGCATGAGTTTGAAAATGATGAAGGCCATGATTGATTGAAATAGCCACTTGGCCAAAAAGCTTACCATGTTCATGAATGATGAATCCCTTGCACCCATGTTGAGCTTGTTTTTGATTGATTAAGCTGAAACTTGAGCCTGTAAAGTCATAATCTCCATCTACCTTTTCTTAGGTTGTAGGAGAGCATCATAGTTCAAGGAAAATTTGTCCCAAATTTGGGGGAGATTATTGGGTGACAACAAGTATGGTAAGACAAATAACAACACACACAATAATATCAAAAAGCAACAAGTAAAAGTTGCTAAAATAAAAAAATAAAAAAAATTCAAGAATAAAAGTTGAGTGTGTGTTGTTATTGAAGCAAAGTAAAGCAAAGTGCTATAAATATTGAAAGGCAAGTAATAGAGCTGGAATAAAAGAGAAAAATGTTGATCTAAGGATGAATGCTCTCCTAGAACTTAAGCTTTTGCATCCTAGAAAAACCATGAATTGTTTGCAGCCCAGCCTCATTACAAGCCAAGAAAAGTCCTTCGGATTTAATTTGTGTGTTTGTCACTGTATGGTGTAGAAGCAAAGCTTCATGGTGAATCAAAGGTGATTCAAAGGTATTTTGATGATAACAATGATGATAACAAAATATGACGACAAAGGTGATGACAAAAAGCTCAAAGATCAACCAAGAACAATTCAAGAGTTCAAGATAAGAATCAAGAAGAATTCAAGACTCAAGAAGAAAGTCTAGAGACAAGAATCAAGATTCAAGGTTCAAAGATCTCAAGAATCAAGATCAAGATTCAAGACTCAAGATTCAAGAATGAAGAGAAGACTCAATCAAGATAAGTATTATAAAGTTTTTCAAAACTTTGAATATCACATGAGTTTTTGACAAAACCTTTTACCAAAGAGTTTTTTCTCTCTGGTAATCGATTACCATATTGTTGTAATCGATTACCAGTAGCAAAATGAGTTTGAAAATGTTTTCAAACTGAATTTACAACGTTCCAATTATTTTCAAAAGGCTGTAACAGATTACAATGTTTTGATAATCGATTACCAGTGCCCTTGAACGTTGAAATTCAAATTCAAAGGTGAAGAGTCACATCCTTTCACTTAAAAGCTTTGTGTAATCAATTACACTAATTTGGTAATCGATTACCAGTGGCTATTTCTGATAAATCAAAAGACGTAACTCTTCAAAAAGGTTTTTGACTTTTTCAAATTGGTTTTAAGTTTTTCTAAAAGTTATAACTCTTCTAAATGGTCCTCTTGACCAGACATGAAGAGTCTATAAAAGCAAGGCTTTGATTTGCTTTTCAAGATTTTACTTTTCCAATCAATCCTTTACAAGCCTTGAAATCTCTTTGAACTTCTTCTTCTTCTTCTTTGCACCAAAAGTTTTCTGAAGTTTTCTGGTTTTCTAAACCTTGAAAACTTGTGCTATTCATCTTTTCATTCTCTTCTCCCTTTGCCAAAAAGAATTCGCCAAGGACTAACCGCCTGAATTCTTTTTGTGTCTCTCTTCTCCCTTTTCCAAAAGAACAAAGGACTAACCGCCTAAATTCTTTTGTGTCTCCCTTCTCCCTTGTCAAAGAATTCAAGCTGACACAGTCTGAGAATTCTTTTGATTCTTCCCTTTCCTTAATACAAAAGTGTTCGAAGGACTAACCGCCTGAGAATTCTTTTGTATCCTCATTCACAGAGTATCAAAGTTTTAACAGCCTAAGATCTTTGTCTCAACACATTGGAGGGTACATCCTTTGTGGTAAAAGTAGAGGGTACATCTACTTAGGTTTGACTGAGAACAAGAGAGGGTACATCTCTTGTGGATCAGTTCTAGTGGAGGGTACATCCACTAGGGTTTCAAAGAGAACAAGGGAGGGTACATCCCTTGTGGATCTTTGCTTGTAAAAGAATTTTTACAAGGTTGAAAGAAATCTCAAGGACCGCAGGTCGCTTGGGGACTGGATGTAGGCACGGGTTGTTGCCGAACCAGTATAAAAACTCTTGTGTGTTTGTTTCCTTCTTCCCTACTCTTTTACTTTCCACTGTGCATTTAATTTCCGTTTTTACTTTCTGTTAAGTTTCTCTTCTACTCCTCATTCTCTTAACAATTTAGTAAAATCCTTAAAAGAGTAATTTTTTAATTAGTAAAGGTTTAGGAATAAGTAATTCAACCCCCCTTTCTTAATTATTCTGAGGCCACTCGATCCAACAAGTGGTATCAAAGCAGGTTTCTTGTAGAAAGTCTAACAACTTCAAGATTAATGGCCTCTTTGGATTCTTTGTTTTTCAAAAGTATTTTCAGGAACAGGTTATTCCAAGATCATGATGAAGACCAAGCCAACTTGTGTCTCATGACAAAATCTGATGAGAATAACAAAGAAGATTCTGTAAGGAAGAAGTGGTACATAGACAGTGGATGTTCCAAGCACATGACGGATGATGTATCCAAATTCACAACTATTTCCCCCAAGAAAAGTGGACATGTTACATACGGCGACAACAATATTAGTAAAATCTCAAAAGAGGTAACATCTAAGCCATCTCTATGAATTAAGGTATGATTAGTATTTTCAGTTAAGTTATTTTTGTGGCTAATTGAAAATAATTGTGAAATTGTTTGATTGTGTTTACAATGTTTAGTTAATTATATTTAGTTTTAAATTTAATATATATGATTAATTGAATTTTGTTTGAATTGATTAATGCTTGAATTGCTTATGTTTTGTTTGTTTTGACATGATAGAATTATTGAATTAAGAAAATAATTACCATGATATGTGATGATGATTGTTTGATACTTAAAATTTAGTATTTAAATTCTCTGGTAATCAATTACCACTATGTGTAATTGATTACAATAGAACATACTTAGTTCTATAAATTGAAGATAAGTCCAAAATTATTTGATTATGTTAAAATTTATCATGATTAATTAACTATATTTAATTTAAAAGAATTTCAATATACATGATTGATTTTTTTAATTTTGTCAAACTTTTTAGAAGTTTGAAAATTAAAATTTGGAAGTTATTGGAAGTTTCAAAATTAAAATTTGGAAGTTATTGAAAGTTGGAAGTTAAAATTTGAAATTTAAAATTTAATATTTGAAATTTGAAATTTGAAATTTGAAATTTAAAATTGAAATTTAAAAAAATTTGAAATTTGAATTTTTTTAAAGAGTTGTGCATAGTTAGTTGGTTGTTAGTTAAATTTAATTAATTTGAAATGTTTGATGATTGATTGTGTTTGAGAGTTATTTATGATTTTTTTATATTTAAAAATTTATGTTGATTATTTTGATAATATATTTTTAAAATGATTATGCATGATTTTTGATGTGATATGTGATTAGTCATTTATGAATGGTTATGTATGGTTTTATATCTCTTGTATGATTCTTGTATAATTTTTAAATATGACATGTGAATTACTTGCTTAAGGTTCATTCATAAAGTTTTTTCAAAATCCATTATGTTATATTTATTTATTTTTATATATAAGATTTTTCATATATAAAGTATCTTTTTGATTCTGAAAAATGAGTTATCAAGCATGAGCATGATAAAGATATTGAGCATGTAGGTTTTAGAGAAAATAATGATTACATGATTGATTGAGTTCTTTGAACTTTCTAAGTTTTCAAATTATCTTTAACAAATCTGAATGTTTGATAATGCCTGTGATCTATATCCTTCAATCCTTGTATTATTCTTGTTTGATATGTTTGAATTACTTGATTGATTGTTCAAAATATTTTTTATGCTTTTCAAAATTATTATATTGTATTTCAAACAAAATTATTTTGATATGATAAAACCTTCTATGTTAATAAAAATTCATCTTGGTAAGTGTTGGTAGTTAATTAGTACTTAGTCTTAAAAAAAAAGTGATTGTATTTTTTAAAAAAGAATTGTAGATACTAAAAACCAACTTGCAGACATCTTCACAAAACCATTAACCAAAGACTCTTTCTACACCATTAGAAGAGAATTAGGATTTCTAGATGCAAGTAACTTAGACAAATGATTTGTGTTTTGATGACTTATGACTTATTTGTTATTTATGCACATATGCTTCTATTATAATGTGAGGATGATTTATTATCTTGTTTGATTTTTATAAATTTTTCTCTCTTGTATGAATACATTTATTGTATGTTTATCCATTTTTATATAATTTGACATGATTAGATTTTTGTCAAAATTATATTAATATGCTAAAATAATTGAGATAAGTAATGAGTTACCATGTATGTGTTCATAACTAATTTTTGTTACTTAGAATTAAGTTTTGATTCTCTGATAATAGATTTAGATTATAATTATATTTTTTTAAAACCTTGTATTTGGCTATGTTTTTATGACCTTTGAACACTTAGTATTTCTTTTAATACTTGCTTAGTATAACTGAACATGATGATTATATTGACTTGCTCTTGGTTGTTTATGATTGTGTGTTTTAAACTTAATTACTTTAATAATATATGATTAGTGGTATGTACTTACATTTGATATTGCGTTTTATATTTTTTTTAATTATTCATATATGTTTTATTTGAATATTATAAATGACTTTCTGGATTATATGACATTCTATGAAGTATTATATTTTTAGTGTGATGTATGGTTATGATATCTTGTTTGATTGTTTTCTATTCTCATGTATTTTGGCTATATTATTATGGTATTTGAACAATTTACTATTTCCTTATTTGCATGGTATGGTTGAACAAATATGTTTTTTTGACTATTTGGATTTCATAGTTAATATATTTATGATTGTTGCTTCATGGTTCTTACTTCATGATTTGATAGATGGTTTTTCATGAATGCTGTATGAATATTTAGTTATATTTGCATACTTAAATTTTGATACGCACTTTGACTTTTTGTTGATGCCAAAGGGGGAGAGAAATGGGATTAAATCAAAAACTCACATGAGTAATTAATTTAATTTTAAGATAAGCATAAATTCAAGAACTCACATGAGTAATTAATTTAATTTTAAGATAAGCATAAATTCAAAAACAAAGGGGGAGAATTTATGAGAATAATCGACTAGGAAAAAGTGTGTGTGTGTTTCTTGATTTCAGAAGTTGTCATCATCAAAAAAGGGGAGATTGTAGAAGCAAAGCTTCATGGTGAATCAAAGGTGATTCAAAGGTGTTTTGATGATAACAATGATGATAACAAAAGATGACGACAAAGGTGATGACAAAAAGCTCAAAGATCAATCAAGAACAATTCAAGAGTTCAAGATAAGAATCAAGAAGAATTCAAGACTCAAGAAGAAAGTCTAGAGACAAGAATCAAGATTCAAGGTTCAAAGATCTCAAGAATCAAGATCAAGAATCAAGAATGAAGAGAAGACTCAATCAAGATAAGTATTAAAAAGTTTTTCAAAACTTTGAATAGCACATGAGTTTTTGACAAAACCTTTTACCAAAGAGTTTTTACTCTCTCGTAATCGATTACCATATTGTTATAATCGATTACCAGAAGCAAAATGAGTTTGAAAAAGTTTTCAAACTGAATTTACAACGTTCCAATTATTTTCAAAAGGCTATAATCGATTACAATGTTTTGGTAATCGATTACCAGTGCCCTTGAACGTTGAAATTCAAATTCAAAGGTGAAGAGTCACATCCTTTCACTTAAAAGCTTTGTGTAATCGATTACACTAATTTGGTAATCGATTACCAGTGACTGTTTCTGATAAATCAAAAGATGTAACTCTCCAAAAAGGTTTTTGACTTTTTCAAATTGGTTTTAAGTTTTTCTAAAAATTTATAACTCTTCTAAATGGTCCTCTTGACCAGACATGAAGAGTCTATAAAAGCAAGGCTTTGATTTGCTTTTCAAGATTTTACTTTTCCAATCAATCCTTTACAAGCCTTGAAATCTCTTTGAACTTCTTCTTCTTCTTCTTTGTACCAAATGCTTTCTGAAGTTTTGTGGTTTTCTAAACCTTGAAAACTTGTGCTATTCATCTTTTCATTCTCTTCTCCCTTTGCCAAAAAGAATTCGTCAAGGCCTAACCGCCTGAATTCTTTTTGTGTCTCTCTTCTCCCTTTTCCAAAAGAACAAAGGACTAACCGCCTGAATTCTTTTGTGTCTCCCTTCTCCCTTGTCAAAGAATTCAAGCTGACACAGTCTGAGAATTCTTTTGATTCTTCCCTTTCCTTAATACAAAAGTGTTCGAAGGACTAACCGCCTGAGAATTCTTTTGTATCCTCATTCACAGAGTATCAAAGGTTTAACAGCCTAAGATCTTTGTCTCAACACATTGGAGGGTACATCCTTTGTGGTAAAAGTAGAGGGTACATCTACTTGGGTTTGACTGAGAACAAGAGAGGGTACATCTCTTGTGGATCAGTTCTAGTGGAGGGTACATCCACTAGGGTTTCAAAGAGAACAAGGGAGGGTACATCCCTTGTGGATCTTTGCTTGTAAAATGATTTTTACAAGGTTGAAAGAAATCTCAAGGACCGTAGGTCACTTGGGGGCTGGATGTAGGCACGGGTTTTTGCCGAACCAGTATAAAAACTCTTGTGTGTTTGTTTCCTTCTTCCCTATTCTTTTACTTTCCGCAGTGCATTTAATTTCTGTTTTTACTTTCTGTTAAGTTTCTCTTCTACTCCTCATTCTCTTAACAATTTAGTAAAAGCCTTAAAAGAGTAATTTTTTAATTAGTAAAGGTTTAGGAATAATTAATTCAACCCCCCCCCCCCCTTCTTAATTATTCTGAGACCACTCGATCCAACATATGGCATGAGATGAAATTCAAAAGTTGAGACTTATGTTGGTTGTTGATTGAGAAATTGCCTAAACACTTGTGCTTGAGAGAAACAGTGACCGTGAGGAATTGGCTTGACGAACCTTCCTTGATATTTGTCTTACTTGCAAGCTTATTTCACTTGTATTGCTTAATAATCATGTTCCTATCTTTGGAATTTTGCATATCTCTATAAGAAGCTGTTGGTTGAAAGCCTTGCTTGCCACTTGTGTTCATGTGATTAAATTCTTTGGAACAAACACAATTTTGATTAACCATTGTGAGCTTGTCACTTGAGGACAAGTAAAACTGTAAATTTGGGGGAGTTGAGTTGAGTTGACATATTTTAATTTTGGAACCTTCAGTTAAGCTGTTTTTAATCTATTTTGAATCGACATATGAAATTGATCTACTTATTGTAAGTTTTGATGGGTAATTAGCTCCTGATAGAAAATCTGCCATGACAGGGTTGAATGAACTAAGAACAGTTACACCTTCCAGAAAGTATGCAATCCACTATTTTCTTTCTACTTTTCTTGTTCCTTGGTTTATATGTTTCATTTTTGTCTATAGGCATAAGTACAAGTAAATGGTTTGTATCTATAGTATTTCAATGGTAGGCATAAGTTAATGACTTTTACCTACAGTTGGAGGTTGTAGGTACAAGTTAATATTTTTACCTACAGTTAGAGGTTATAAATATAAATTAATGACTTTTACCTACGCACAATGTGAATTGTAGGTGAAAGTAAATCAGTAGGTAAAACTTATACTGACAAACGATAATCCGTCACTGTACGTCCCCTCAAAGTTGATGACCAAAATGTCTGTAGAACAAAGTCTTTATTACATTTATCTACGCATTTTTAACATCTAGTGATGATTTTTGTCCGTAGGTATAGGTTATTTTTCTTGTAGTGATAACAAAAACTTGTCTGTAAATATATAATATTGTCCCTTTATAATTTTAATAAATAAGAAGGTTCAAAAAAGGATAAAGGGGCACTAAAAGCAATAACAGTAGGTTTTCTTCCTTTTTTACTTTCATTTTCCATATTATGGTGGATAGAAAATCAAAGCAAGTTCTTGCTTGCCTGTACCTTGTTGGTGAACGTGTGAAGCTGGGCAGGTTTACTGTGTATCATATTCTCACAGATAAGACTACGTTGATTTGAATGGAAGAGTGAAAGACTAGACGTATTAGTGTGTTTATTTTTCCTTTTGGTCAGTATTCAGTTATGGAGAGAACATTAACCTATGTTTCACAGAGAGAAAACAAGATGAGGGAGAAAAAAATTGAAAATTAAATTAGAGGAAAAATAGAAAGAGAAAGAATAAAAAATGAAACGATTGCTACATTATTTGGTAGAATAAAATTAAAAGCAAAAATAAATATGTATATAAAATAATATAAATATCTCTAAAATAGTATACTTCAATTTGTGTATCACGTGTCAACATATTACTTTTTAAAGATATTTTATTACTTTACACTTTTCTTTTGTGCAAATTCACACTTTTTGATTTTTTTTTCTTTCAAGCTATTTGTGCCTATCACCGCAATTCCTTTAATGTAATATATAAAACAATACTTTTCTTTGTTTTTCTTCTCATTTTAGAAGAAATATTAAACGTGTGAAAATTACTTACTTTTTAATTCTTTCTCTCAACCAAATAATTGTAACAAAAAAGTATCCAAACAATAATTGTAAAAATAAAGTAACCAAAGTAACAAACAATGAAAGGGAGATGATTTTCCTCTCCGTCATTCTTTAATTTCTCTTTTCTTCATTTTATTTTGTATTTAAAATCGACGTAATATAAACATGGAAAAATATTCTAAAATATGGATATTTAATTACCTTCTTGCTGTTATTCAATTTTGACAAAATTTTATTCGTACACTAGCAAGGTGTTCTATTTTGATTCAAACCCATTTCATCTTGTGTTCTTCCCATCTTTAATTTGTTGCTTTCCTCCTAAACCCATTAAATCATACATATTTAAAAAATATTTCTTTTAAAGTAAGATGGGATCTTGAGGGTTCTTGTATAAGATTCATTCTTGCACCATCAAGATCCCGCGAGATGAATTCTATTAGTAGATCTTGGGAAAAATTGATCTTGAGCTTAAGACCTTGCTAAAGACTCAACGTTAAAGATGCTCTTAATTTCTACTAATGCACAAATGGGATGCATCTTTAACATGTCTTCCACAAGGCCAACAGGTTGTAAATCTGATGGTGAAAGTTTAAACTTAAACATTGGCATGCATGTCTTCAACGTCACTCTTGCATGAATTCAACGTCATTCTCTACCCCTAACTAATGTTTGTGCTATATATACATTTTTATTTGTGGGTTTTAGTGTGTTGAGCTCTTGCCCTACTGATAAAAAATAAAGGAACCAACTAACTTGAATCTTCTCTTTAATTTTTGAATTAATGAAAAGTTATTTTTATGATTACATACTGAACCAAATCAACTTGTTTGGTGAGTTTAGTTTAAATTTGAAGAAAAAATCCAACCAAATGAATCCATATTTTTAATATCAAAACTGAATCAAATTGAGTTATGAACAATATAAGATATAATACATATTGGATTGTGTGTGTAAGTGATACATTAAAGCTAAAGGGGAGGGAGTGTGTAACATCTAAGGTAAGGACAGCCTTACACAAATATATAGTTACATTTATTTCATTTCTAGAAGAGAAGTGGGGGAGTAAACCTATAACCTATTAGATATGAGACATTTTCTTGTTTCACTTTATCAAATTCTTAAAGTTAAATCACATATTGGATTAGTTCACTTTCAAAATATAATTATTGCTTATAATGAACTAATCAAAATACATTTACATCAAATATAATTTAAAAGATAATTTTCATGCAATTTAATAAAATTTTACTCTTAAGATTTAAATAATCTCCTAATGTGTTAAAATGAGTGTGTATAAATTATTGTAAATATTGTAATAAATAATATTACTTATTTAAAAATAATAATTAAAAAATAAAGTGTTCTTTAAATAGTTTTCATCATAACCAGAAAATTTCCCTTAAATGTTTATTGTGCAAAACAATTGAGTGCAAATGCAATAGGTCCTTGATTATTTTACCCCTAAAACTTGTTATTGTATCATTTAACCAAAAAGGACTCTCAGTGGAATAATTGAAGCCAGAAAAAATGTTTGTTTAACCTTTTTCCATATTTCATTGAATATGTGCTATAATAATAATAATAATAATAATAATAATAATAATAATAATAATAATAATAATAATAAATACTACAAAAAGAGTTATTTAATAACTCATAAATCAGGGTTTAAATAACACTTAGATGTGTTGTTTATCTTGCATCTATTAAAGGGGGGAAAGACTTTCACATCACTTATTAAATGCTATTAAATGGTCTCATTAGATAGCACTTGGTTAGTACAAGTGTTGTTAACTGGACACCTTAATGCAAATGCTATAAATAGACACCTTAGATGACACTTGTTTAGTACAAGTGTTGTCAAATGTGAACCTTACATGACACTTGTTTAGTAGAAATGTTGCCTAATTGGGATTTTAAATAGCACTTGTACTATTTATACAAGCGTCGTGGGATTTTTTTTATTTTTTTCATTACATTTTTGTTGTTTTCACCTATATTAATGTTCAAAATGCTTCAATAAACCACCAATAAGGCAATAACATTCCATTTCAAGAGTTGATAAAATTATTTTTCTCTTTTGCATAGTTCAAAATAATAATTCATGCACACATCACCTTTTTCATAATCTAATACGTACAACTTAATTAAAAACCTCACTCTTAAGTTTTGAACGACGAAATTTGTATTGTTCAACATTTAACATTAATGCAACACACCAAAACAAATTGTAATTTGTATTGTTCAACATTTAAGAATATAAAAAATACAAAACAAACTACACGAGTTTCAACAATTGAAACTATGCTAAACATCTTGGACCATATAATGACACCAATCTTCCTTGACTTCAACTAGTTGGTCATGAGAGTGAGTAGCACACTTGTAGTCAGGGAAGTGCTCCAAAAGAAAACATCAGAATAAATAAAGGTTAGAATTAAATAACATTAAATGATTTGTAAAAATTAGGAATGAGATAAATATAAATTACAACTAAAATTACGTATTGTAAATGGGATGATATTTTCATTTTGTGAAAGGATTTCTTTCATGAATCTCATAACATAATAACCACAATCAATTGTATTTGTTTGACGAGGGCACTATATAAGTTAAAATGAAAGATTAAATGAATGATATATTATCCTTGTTTTGCACAATGAATTTGTTTGATCTAGATTTGGGCAAGAGATTAAAGTGTAGTTAAATTGTGTACATATCTGTATATGGATCCAAGTGATTTTGCTATTTAATCTAGATTTTGGAATCCTAATTCCCTTACTAGCTTGGTAAATGCACAAAGTTTTGACAAAATGAAATAAATATATTCAAGTCATTACATTCAATGTATCTCATATTTGTGATATTGAAAATAAAAATGCATCTAACATTCATGTGTTGTTTATGCTTAAGATCACCATGCATAGAATTCATATAATATATTGTCAATAAGGTGACATGATGACAATCAACACCCAATGATCCCAAAAAAAACTTGTTAGTTAGCAAATTTAAGTAACCTATATTTTTCGAAATTCATTAAATTAAATAAATTTATTAAAAAATTATTTACCCTGTATTGTAAGGTTCCAATAGACTAACTTGTCTCGTGGATTAATTCAATAGCTTCATTGCCCTCGTGTTCGTTGGAGTTGTATTATGTGGGCATAAGAATGAAAATCTCTTTGTATTTTATCTTGCAAGGACCAACTGATAATGCAAATACCTTCAATGAAGATAAAAACATGTTACCAATAATATCAATGTTTAATTGAATAACAATTGCAAAACTTTGTTTACTTAAAGTACTTGATACAAACATAAATAATAGGACAATTTAAACATGCATGAAGAATAAGTTCATTGATAATTTGTTGACCAATAAACTCTATATATGATATAGCAAAAATGTTTCTCTCCATGTCTATGTTCAACAATGCACCATGTTGAAGCTTATCTTTAACATAAATATCAATAAATTTGCAGTACATAGGAAGATTATTTGCACCAAGTGTAAGGAAGACTCTTGATGTTCTAACTTTGCTATTTCTTATTTCTTTATATCTGATTTTTTTTGTTGAATCTTTGCCTTTAGATTTTCCAAGAACCTAAATGAAAAAACATTGTAATGAGACATTTATTTATAAAATAAAAAAATTGAATAACAAAATCTAATGTATATCATAAGAAGTCATACCATAGAGACTAAATTTAATAAGTTTGGTTGATCATGCAACAAAAGTACCAATTGCATCATCTACTACCATTACTCTTGCATCCTTTATATGTAGTGTTAGGAGTGCATCTAACTCTATCATATGATTGAGAGGTAATGGTTTATTGTGTAGTTTTTTATTAGCAAGATGGTTATAGACCTTTCCTTTTCCAACTACAGGATGGGTTGGGGATGATAAATGAAAACTACATGATAAGATGCCCTAAAAGAATAATTTGATCTTGATGAACAAAAATAATTACTTCAAGAATATCACAAGATAGAAGCATGCAACTATCTTTCACATTGTTTGTTATTGAATCTGGCTGTCCATCTGTCTTTTTAGGGTGAGGAAGATTATTTGCACCAATTGCAGAGGAGGCTCCTAATGCTTACTTTTCTTATTCTTATTTCTTTATAGCAGTATCTGACTCATTTGCTTTTCCTAAATCTTTGCATTTAGATTTTTCAGGAACCTCAATGGAAAACCATTAAAGTAAGACATTTATTTAGAAAATAATGAATTCAGAATCTAAATTATATATACCATAATGAGTTATAACGTAGAGACTAAATCAATAAGGTTGGTTGGCCATGCAACAAAAGTACTAATTGCATCGCCTACTACCTGTGGAAGCAATGCTTTCCAAGATTATTTTGATGATGCCAAAGACTCAAGTCAAGAATCAAGAGTCAAGCAAGTTTCAAGAATCAAAGAGTCGTTCAATCAAGATTCAAGATTCAAGTAAAGAATCAAGAGAAGACTCAATTAAGATAAGTATTAAAAGAGTTTTTCAAATATTGAATAGCACAATTTTGTTCAAGAGAATTTTTCAAAGAAAAATATTTTACCAAGAGTTTTACTCTCTGGTAATCGATTACCTGAAGGCAGTAATCGATTACCAGTAGCCAACATTCTTTTCAAACTAATTTACAAAGCTATAATCGATTACCATAATCATGTAATTGATTATCAATGTTTTAAAAAATTAGATTTCAAATTTCAAGAGTCACAACTTGTGATAAAACATTTTTTCAAATCATTTCAAACTTGTGTAATCGATTACCAATGTTTCTAAACGTTTTGATTTTTAAATTTAAACATGAAGAGTCACATATGTTGATGTGTAATCGATTATACTGCAATGGTAATCGATTACCAGTGACTTATTTTGAAAATTAAATTACCAAAAGTCACAATTCTTAAAGTGACTAGTTTCTGAAGATTTTTCAAAACTCGAACCTTTAAAGATACTAGTTTTCAAAAGAGTCACAACTTTTAAAGTGATTAGTTTTCAAAAGAGCCACAACTTTTAAAAAGTGACTAGTTTTGAAGAAATTGTCAAGAGTCACAACTTTTAACTTGTTTTTTCAAGAGTCGTCAAATGACTATAAATATGTGACCATGGCATAAATTTTAATAAAACAACTTTCAGATTTCTTTCATTCATTCAAAGCATTCTTCTAAGAGTTTTTGTTCAAAACTTTCTTTATTCAAGAAAAGTTCATTGGCCAAAAACTTGTGTTATTCTTCTTCTTCTTCTTCATTCCTTCCTTCTCTTGCAAGAAGAATTCAAAGGACTAACCGCCTAAGAATTCTTTTGTTTCTTCCTTCTCCCTCTTGCAAAAAGATTCAAAGGACTAACCGTCTGAGAATTCTTTTGATTCTTCCTCTTCCCTTTAAAAAAAAAAGATTTCAAAGGACTAACCGCCTGAGATATCTTTTGTTTCCCCTTAGAAAGATTCAAGGGACTAACCACCTAAGAATTCTTTGTCTTAACACATTAGAGGATACATCCTTTGTGGTACAAGTAGAGGGTTCATCTACTTGGGTTGTAATACTGAGAACAAGAGAGGGTACATCTCTTGTGGATCAATTCAAGTGGAGGGTACATCCAATTGGTTTTTCAAAGAGAACAAGGGAGGGTACATCCCTTGTGGATCTTTGCTTGTAAAGGATTTTACAAGGTTATTAGAAATCTCAAGAACCGGTGGTTGCTTGGGGACTGGACGTAGGCACGGGTTGTGGCCGAACCAGTATAAATCTTGTGTTTGTCTTCTTCTTCCCTACACTTTTTACTTTTCCGCTGTGCACTTTTTATTTTCGCTTTACTTTTGTCTAAGTTACTATTTCTGTTCTTTACTTTCTCATAACTTAGTAGTAAAGCCTAATTGAATCTAGTAATATTAAGAAGGATAAATTTTTAATTAGTCAAGACACGTTCATAATTAATTCAACCCCCCTTCTTAATTATTCCAAGGCCACTTGATCCAACACTACCATGATTCCTACATCCTCTATAGGTAGTGGTAGCGGGGCATCTGACTCTATCACATACCCAATCAAAACTTTCACATGATTGAGAGATAATGGTCTATTGTGTAGTTTTTCATTAGCAACACAATTATAGACCTTTCATTTTCAAACTATGTGATGTGTTGGTGATGATAAATAAAAACTACGTGATGAGATGCTCTAAAACAATAATTATATCACCAAAACACTTAAGACACTAAATAATAAATTGTTGTCTTTGATCAATTATTTGTAAATGCAATAATTAGATAAGGAAACAATTACTTCAAGAATATTGCAGAAAAAAAGCATGCAACTATCTTTCACATTTTTTGTTGTTGAATTAGGTTGCCCATCCACCTCTTTAACGTGAAGCCTACTCTCTAATTCTTTCACTTTCAATGTGAGGAATGCTACTTGTTCTTTCAAGCTCAAGTCACCATCCTTTCTTTTGCGCTTTTGACTTGGGAAACACCTATTTGTAGCCATCTTTGGAAAGACTTGTTCTTTCAGCCATAATATAAAACACTCGTTGTGTTTTCTTGTTATCCAATTCTCATTCCTATTTCTAATTGAACTTCAAAGTAGTTTATTATTCTTTCAACATAAGGCTCAACCTCATCATCATTGTATAGAACATATAAGTGTGATTGTTCCCATTCTTTCCTTGATACAGTCAATAGTTCATCTCTTCTAATCTCTTCCCATGTTGTTCTTTCTATATGAGGAGACCTTGGAAGCCCTATGGAATCAACATTGCCTATGTATTCAATACAAAACTCAATAGTTTCTTCAACTATGTACCACTCAACAATGCAACCTTTGGTCAACTGTAATTTTTTACATACCTTTTTAGAATTTCCATATAATGTTAGAAGGGGTACATCTATCTCATATAAGTTAGCCCACACAATTATGTCTCTCTAACCAAGTGAGCATCCAGGTGAACCATTATGTCAAAGAAGAATGGTGGAAAGTACATCTCAAGCTTGCCCAATGTCTCAATAATTTATTTTTTGCAATGTCAGAAATTTCCCAAGGTTAATTACTTCACTGTAAATCACCTTGAAGAAGAAACATGGTTTTGTAATGGTCATCCTCACCTTTTTGGCAAAATGGAACAGATGCCCAATGGTAATAAATGTTCCATTAGAACATGACAATATGAGACTTTAAACCTTTTAACTTATGGTCTTTCATAGATACGAGGCTTCCAATGTTTGATGAGTATCCCTTTGGAACTTTAACTCCATGAAGAAACTTACAAAAAGATATTTTTTTCTTTTCTAGATAAAGTATAAGTTGTGATAAGTGTCATATTTCAGTTATTGTTGGTATTAAAATGTTAGCACTTATCTTTCGATTGTAATAGTTTTCTTATAAACTTTCCTTAAACCTAGTTGTTTTATATATATTGTACATTTACTAATGTTTTTGTTTCAATATGGAATATTTATCGATGATTCTATAGGTTTTGATGGTTGTTTGTTAGATCCACAAACCAAGTCAAAAGGAAGGGAAAATGATCATTTTTTCAAGATTTCAAACATCCATTCACCCAGGCTGGCAACCACCTTGCCTAGGCTAATCAATTTTCTTCAAGCATAAGTAATCAACTCGCCTGGGTGAATTGGTACCTTCAGCACTAAGTAAGAAATTTGCATGAGCGAATTTAGCTCATGTGGGAGAACTTGAATGCACCTCTTGGTTCTTTTCTATAAATAGTCATGTCAAGGAAGAAGAAAAAGACAACCAGAGGCAGAGAGAAAGCATGAGAAACACAAAAAGTGAATAAGAAAGCACAAAGTGGAGCCCGAGCGCTGCAGAGTTGTAACCATGGATCGCATCCTTTGTCATTTATCTTGTTAGTCTTGTGTTCTACGCAATGATTGGTTAGTTTCTCCAAAGGATTGGATGTAATCTTTGTACCCTTGTGTATCTCTTTTGATATTATATATGTTTGAATCTTTTCTACTCATTATTGTTGATTTCATTTTGTTTGTAATGCTTGATTCTATTTGATCATTAGTTTCATGAAATTGGATTTTAAGTTTGACTGAGAAGTATTCTTAGAATTTGAACAGAATGAAGTTACTCTTTACGTTATGTTGCTAAAAATAGAGCACAACATTTTGATTGCAAAAAGCACAAGATTATGATTGTAATGTTGGGGTATTTACTTTAGTAACATTTTGAAAATGATTTATATATATTAATTTTATTAGGATACTGAGGGTATGAATGATGAAATCCAATCTTGCATTTTTCTTGAATTAATTGAATTCGTTATTAATTGTTTATGTAATTTTATGTATTTTCGACGCACTAAATTCTATCATTTCCTTTATTTTTGTTACTATTTATTTTTCATTAGATAAACAAACCCATGATATCTCGATTAAATTTTTACATAAGTATTCAAATTGTTAACTTTTATCCGAATGAATTAAGTAACTCAAGTCCCTGTGGAGACGATCTCTTTTTATAAATTTGTAACCTGCGACAACAATTGGTACGCTTGCCAAAAGTCTAACAACTTTTTGTCACCGTTGTTGAGGACTTGAGTCACCCACTTATTTTTCTTACTTTTGTAATTATTTCTTTTATTTTGATTTTGTATAAATTCTTTCTTGTTATATTTTATTTTCACTAACCTTGGTGTTTATGGGTTGTTGTAGTGTGTTCTTTTTTCCTTTATGCGAAGTAAAATTCTAGCAGATAAAATTGCATTTGATCCGGAAATTACCAAGACTAAAAGGAAGAACAGGAAGAAAAAGAAACAAGCAACCACTAAACCACCGGGTGAGTCTTCTTCTATTGATTATCCATCAATTGAAAAGCCATTTGTGGAAGATAACATGGCTGATCGAGGAGGAGAAGGAAATAGACCACCAAGGAGGACTCTTGGTGACTATGCTTATAGAAAAGGACCAAACCATTACAACAACATAGTCATTCCTCCTTTCAGCAACAAGGTTGTGGAATTGAAGTCAACATTGCTTAGTCTGATTGGCTCACACCCTTTTGCTGGAATGGATCATGAGGATCCATTCACACATTTGTCTACCTTCATGGAGCTGTGCAATACCATGGGAGCTTCTGATGAAAATGTTGAAGTTGTTTACCTCAGAGATTTCTTATTCTCCTTGGCAGGTAAGGCAAAGACATGGCTCCAATCACATCCAAACAAAAACCTTAACATTTGGGAAGAGATGGAGAAAAAATTCATTGCAAGGTTCTTTCCCTTGTCTACATTCATCAATGCAAAATCCATCATTGTTACTTTTTCTCAAGGGTCTGATGAACCTCTCTGTGAAACATGGGAGGTGCCCAAACCATAATTTCGATGATGTTGCACAACTACATATTTTCTATAGTGGTTTGAAACCTTAAACAAAGATTATTCTTGATGCCTCAACAAGAGGTACTATGATGTCTAAGAGCCAGGAGGAAGCAATTGTAATCATTGACTTCATTGCAACCAATGATTATCAGAGTCACCACGATAGAGCTCCGATTCAAAGAAAAGGTATGATGGAGTTGGATACTCAGAATGCAATTCTGGCTCGAAACAAGCTCTTGACTCAGCATTAAGAGGTCTTGACCAAGTAGATAGGTCAACTTCCTCAACAATATCAACAAGGTGGATCATAGAAAACACACCAAGCTCATCAAGTTCAACAAGTTCCAAGATGCATATTCTAGTCCCACTAACATTTCTTTTGGATGTCCTTCTAAAAACTATTATGTGGATCATTCAAATGAGGATCCACAACAAGAAAAAGCTCAACTAGGTAGAATTTCAAAGATGGAAGATACTTTAACTTAGTTTATGTAGATGTCTATCATAAACAAGAATAACACTAATGCTTCCATTAAAAATTTGGAAGTTCAGGTTGGACAATTGGCAAAACAATTGTCTGAGCATGGAAGTGAATCTTTCTCAACAAACACACATGTTAACCCATAGGAACAATGTAATTTAATTATGAAAAGACAGGGGACTGTGGTTGGGTTGAAGGATAATGGTGAGAAAAAGAATATAGAAGGAGTTGAAAAAGAAAAAAGAAAACTGATGAAGTGATTAATAGTAAAAGTGAATGAGAAAGTGGTAAGTAAAGAAAAGAAGCAAAAATCAAATAAACACGCCACTAACAAAGGTAAAGTTGTAGTAAACCATCCACCAGTTGAGCATCTTCCTTATCTACATGCTCTGTCAAAGAAAGATAAGGAAATGTAGTACAAGCGTTTCTTAGACATTTTTAAATGATTGCAAATTAACATTCCTTTTTTCTAAGGCTTTGGAGCATATGTCAACATATGATAAATTCATGAAGGATTTTCTTACAAAGAAGAAAAGAATTATGGATGATGAAACGGTGGAGCCTGAGCCATAACAAGGGCGTTCGGCTTAAAAGACGTTAAAGAAGCGCTTTTGGAAGGTAACCCAGTGTTTTGTATTAATTTGTGTTACTTTAATCCTATGTTTTATATTTTTGAATTTTACTTTTGAGTCTTTATTCACGAATTATGTTTTTGAAAGTATAATTTGCTTTGTTAGAGCTTGTCAGACCCTAATTTCATCCGGGTATGATGTTTTTATCATTCATCTATGATGTTTTGATCATTACTAACTAAATTACAGTGTTTGGCACCAGTTTTAGCGCAAAGACAAGGGATCACTCAAGTTGATGTTTGATTGTCAGATGCGGGAACAAAAACCACAAGGAAAGGGGGAAAAA
This sequence comes from Glycine max, assembly GCF_000004515.6. Classification (NCBI taxonomy): domain Eukaryota; kingdom Viridiplantae; phylum Streptophyta; class Magnoliopsida; order Fabales; family Fabaceae; genus Glycine; species Glycine max. The sequence goes on from NC_016091.4 coordinate 11,007,695, forward strand.
TGGCCATTTTTTGGATGTTTCCAGGCTTGAGCTAGCCTAGGCCAGCATCTGGCTTGTCTAGGCCATGGAATGCCTTCATCCTTAAGCAACCAGCTCGCTTGGGTGAGCTTCCCCTGCACCTAATGGCTTTTTCTATAAATAGCCATGTAGAGGGCAGGGTTTAGGGGCTGGTAATTGAAGGAATATAAGGAAAAATGCAGGAAGAAAGAGAAGAAAAAAAACAAAGTCGAGACACCACCGAATCGAACCGGGGATCATTTTCTACATCCTTTCTCTGGCTAGTCTTGTACCCTGTGCAACAGTCGGTTAGTTTTTCTTAAGATTTTGATGTAATCAATGTACCCTTATGGGTCCTCTATGATATTATGTGCGCATTTATCTTCTCTATTTATTCGTAAGGCTTAATTCTAGTAGATCACTAATGTCATGAAAATTGGTTTTTTTTAGTGAGACTAGAAGGTAATAAACACAACAAAAATGAAAAAAAAAATCAATTCACAACCTAACTTCTTTTCATCAAATATCACCTAAGATCGTTTCAAGGTCCAACTCCTTAACAATTCTCTCCACTTATCTAGATTTAAAACGTCTTTTCATGGTCCAACGCCTTAACAACTCTTTTTTGCAATTAAAATAAATCTTTCAAAAACATAAATGATTCAACACACAAACATTCAGACTTAAAGAACTACGTAGGTATGATTTCCTCATTGCACTTGGGGATACATAGGAGCAAGGGAAACACCCTTGTCGATTCAGAAAAAAAATAATAATAGTAATAAAGGGAAAATAAATAATTTTGATGGGCACATGTGGTGCTAATACCTTCCCTATGCATAAAAAACTCTCGAACCCTTATTTTTAAAATTTGTAGACCTCTTTTAGTTTTCTAATGTTTTCCTTGAATAAATGTTGGTGGTGACTCCACTCATTTTCTCCCTAAGAGACGAACATGTTTTTTATCTTATTTTTCTTTCGTCGTCCCGTCGTTAGGTAGATTGCGACAGATGGCGACTCCACTAGGGACTCGTTAGAGAGTTAAATCATTTGATCAAGTGTGCAATTTTATCATGACCTTTTACTTATTTATTTATTTCCCCTTTCTCTTTAATCCCTACGTTGTGCTCATGTTCGTTAAAGTTTCATTCTATTACCGTTCATTTTACGATTTAGCTTCGAACTTGTTTCCTTTATTCATTGTTTTGCTCATGTTTGTATATAAACTTTGCTATGTTGTTACTTCTTGATTTGTATCTTTGTATCTATTACCTTTGTAGTTAGAAATAATTTGTGCCACTGAATCCTAGGATAGATGACATGTGCTATACTTCTTGTATCTACCTGGGAATTTTCTGGTTGTTTTGCAAGTGGGGTTGGGTAATTCTTAGGTTGCTCCATTCACACATGACTTCCACACTTTTTGCACTTACTTTGAGATATTAGGCCCTATACCTGGGATTGTGTTAGCCATAGGGAGTGGAGGTCGACCTGTGGTCATGCTGGGTCCCCAACTCGCTTGATAACAGTGAAAAGCTTCATCTAGAGTTTTCCTCTTTTGGTGATGCATTGTCGCTGATAGTCCCTATCACCACAACATATTACCTAAGAGGATAATATCTCTAAAGGCCGATAAGGTTACATGAAAATACCCTTAGGAGTTGTCACTAGATAGTGGACTTTTGGATCCTTTCCATTAGGTTCATGAATTAAGGACACGGAGCAAACTCACCATGTCTGGTTTCCTTGTTTACATCATGCATGTCTTCGAGGCATCATAATGGACATATCATTCATGCATTTATCATTTTTCATATTCATGCATTTCATTTGCATAAGTCATTGCATTGTCATACATATTCATTTAACATGTTTTATTCAGCCAATTGCATGCATAATCCTGCTGTATAGTTGCTCATGCCTTGCATTCCCTTCTTCATCGCCAAAAGTCACAATGAAGTGTAAAAGTACACTATGTTTTTTAGTTTCATGTGTTGGGTACCATGGTAATAGTTATAAACAAACCATGTTGGAGTTATACAATTCTTTCTCCTGAAAACGATTGAAATCACATGAACATGGTACCTAATGCCTTTTGGGCGTCTTGGGTCGGTTTGATAAATACATTAGTCATGCATACCATAACTATTCCCTGATCATTCATCATATCTCCCTTGTGATAGGTTATTTAAATATTGGCAATCAAAATTTCTATTTTGTTGGATCAAGTGATCTCGGAATAATTAAGAAGGGGGAGTTGAATTAATTATTAATGAACCTTTACTAATTAAAACTTCTATCCTTCTTAATGTTACTAGATTCAATTAGGCTTTTACTATAATGTTAAGAAAGTAAAGAACATAAATAGAAACTTAACCAAAAGTAAAAGCGATAATTAAAGTGCACAGCGGAAATTAAAGAGTGTAGGGAAGAAGAAGAAGACAAACACAAGAGTTTTATACTGGTTCGGCAACAACCCGTGCCTACATCTAGTCCCCAAGCGACCTGCGGTCCTTGAGATTTCTTTCAACCTTGTAAAAACCTTTACAAGCAAAGATCCACAAGGGATGTACCCTCCCTTGTTCTCTTTGAACAACCAAGTGGATGTACCCTCCACTTGAACTGATCCACAAGAGATGTATCCTCTCTTGTTCTCAGTTACAATAACCTAAGTAGATGTACCCTCTTCTTGTACCACAAAGGATGTACCCTCCAATGTGTTACGACAAAGGATTCTCAGTCGGTTAGTGATCGAGGTCGTACCCGAATCAAATAAACATGAAAATGCAGTAACTAGGAAGTGATCCTAGGTCGTTTCCCAACGAGCAGTGACAAACCAAATGTTCATAATATACTTGCAGTAACAGTAACGATTGGGGGGGGGGTTTGTTTGTTTTTTGATTAAAGAGCAGAACAAGTAAACTGGAATACGAAACTACTAATATTAAAAACGGGTTGTTTCCTCTGATTCAAAAGCCATTCTCTTATCCTAGGTTATGGAGAATTTGTCCCTAACAGTCAACCACTTAATCCAACCCTATTTCAATTTACAAAGCGAAAATCAACTTAGGGTTTTCAATACGTGATTAGGCACCACATACACCAGTTAGCCCTTCGTCCATTAAGCATGAACGCAAGTTAGGCTCAGAGGCAATTAATCGAACACGAAGCGTGCACTGATTAATATTCACGAATTTGGGATAACTGGTGAAGGGAAAACTGCCAGGAAACCACATTACAAGCGAAACCTCAAAGAGAGTTGGGCTTCGTCCTCAAAAGGAAACAACACCAAAAAATCTAGCCTTCCATGGATTCAAACAAAAAACGCAAATGAAACATGAAGCAGAAACGTAAATGAAAAGAAACGTAAATGAACAAAAACTTAAATGAACATAAACGTAAATGAGAGTAGAAGAAGAAGCAAGAACGAAATTGTAATTAGAAACAGAAAACGTAAAATTGCATTACGTGAACAGTAGCATTAAGCAGAAAAACAAAAACCCTAAAAACAAAAGCTCTGAATAATGAATAGCATAACAGAATGCCTTGCACGAATCCCAAGGCTGCTATTTAAAAAGAGTCACTCAAAGTCACTGGGCCCTATTACAATACTCTGGCCCAAAACGAACTAAACACTGAACAACATAAAATAAAATTGCGAAATTTCCTAATTAACTAAGGTAAGCGCTGCTTAATTTGCCCTCTTCAAGTCCATAACCAAAATCCGGATTAAGCCCAATGTTTCATTAATTCCTGAAATTAGATTAAAAACATCAAATTAGCTAAATGAGCCCAAATAATAAAACTGCCTGATTAATTGACAATTAAGACCAATCAGTAATTAAAATGGTGCAAAAAGGGTTTAGAAAATAGAAGAAAATGATGGCACATCAGTTAGTCCTTTGAATCCTTTATGATGGGGATACAAAAGATATCTCAGGCGATTAGTCCTTTGAAATCTTTTGTATAAGGGGAAGGGAAGAATCAAAAGAATTCTCAGACTGTGTCCTTTTGAATTCTTTGAAAAGGGAGAGGGGAGACACAAAAGAATTTAGGCGGTTAGTCCTTTGTTCTTTTGGAAAAGGGAGAAGAGAGACACAAAAAGAATTCAGGCAGTTAGTCCTTGTCAAATTCTTTTTGGCAAAGGGAGAAGAGAATGAAAAAGATGAATAGCACACTTTTGTTTTCTGTGAAAGAACAATGTTTGGAAACCAGAAAACTTAAAAAGCTTTTGGCAAAGGAAGAAGAAGAAGAAGTTCAAGAAGATGTTCAAAAGTATAAAAAAGTTATTGAAATGAAAGTCAAGATCTTTCTTTTATAGACTCTTCATGTCTGGTCAAGAAAACCATTGGAAGAGTTATAACCTTGAGAAAAATCTGAAAACCATTGGAAGAGTTACATCTCTTGACTTTTTATTCAAAACTTGTCACTGGTAATCGATTACCAAAACCATGTAATCGATTACACAAAGCATTTTATGAAAAGATGTGACTCTTCACAATTGAATTTGAATTTCAACGTTCAGATACACTGGTAATCGATTACTAATATTGTAATCGATTACACCATTTAAAAATCAATTGGAACGTTGCAAATTCAGTTAAAAGCTTTTGAAATCAAACTTTGCCACTGGTAATCGATTACCAGAGAGTAAAAACTCTGGTAACTTAGAAAATTTTGAGAAAAACTCTTTTGAAAAACAAAACTGTGCTATGTTTGTTTTTTTGAAAAATCTTTTCAATACTTCCCTTGTAAAGTCTTCTTGATTTCTTCTCTTGAATATTGAATTCATCTTCTCTTGAATCTTGAAATCAAACTTCTCTTGATTCTTGAATCTTCTTGATTTCTTCTCATGAAACTTGAAATTAATCTTGATCTTGAACTTGTTGACTCAATCTTGAAATCATTCTCTTGGGCTTTTTGTCATCATCTTTGTCATCATCAAAACTACTTGAATCAACTTGATTCATCATCATGAAGCTTACTTCTACATATTCTTGCAAACATAGGGTCGAACCAAGCGTAGTCTTTTAAGAAAAGGATTTTATCAAGTCAAGGTCAAAGTATGGAAGTAACCAGCTTGCGAAAGTTGGGGTAGAAGATGGGTCGACACAGCTTCTTTGACTACTGCCAACAAATGACTGAGCAATAACTTACAAAATTAGGAACCATTGATGTGTCCATGTTTTATTTCCAGTTGCACTTTGACTCTGATGAGATTTAATGAAAATTGGAGTTGATTCGACCCTATGTCCTACTGAATGTCTTGGGTAAAATATGCAATACGTCAGCAACGTATCATTCACATGCGTTCATGCTTGTTTATCTTTCTCTTTGGTTTCATTGCTCATTGCATTATTTCCTTGAAGTTGAATCATAATCATTGTAATCAAAGAGAAAGAACGCGCTTTATGACACCCATACCAAATACGTGCCAAAGCTAGAACAATGAGTGATAAGAGGTGTAGGAACAGATGAAGGCCGACATGGTGGCCATGAAGGAGCAGATGAGAACAATGATGGAAGCAATGATGAGCATGAGGAAGATGATGGAGGTTAACACTGCTACAGTTGTTTCTGCTAGTATTTCTACTGAGATGGACTCGATTCACTCATCCGATTTCAATCAAGTGGTTCGTCCAACCTCGAATGTAGTAGGTCAACGAGGCGAGGCAGCGCAAAATGCATGCGGGCCTCATTATGTTCAGGTTCAAAGCAAGCATCCTTTTCCACCATATGGTTTGCCTCCCAATTCTACACCGCCCAATGTTATGTATCCTTTTGGGGAGAATATCAACAATTATGCACTCATACTCATTGAGAATCAATATCCCCAACCTGATCATGCCCATGTTTCTCAACCCGTGGGGGAAACACATGAAACTCCCTAAAACCACACTCTGGCCGATTTCGGGCCCTATCCCAGCGCGTTTCCTGGTGACCCTGTGCTAAACGCTCCGAGGGGGCCTCAGTATCAATCACCACCCCGACCCTTGCATTTTGCGAGAGGAGAAGGGCCTTCCATAGTACTTGAGAATGAAAGGATTGAGCATATGGAGGAGAGGCTATGTGCCATTGAAGGAGGAAAAAGTTATGTCTTTGCTAACATGGTAGAGTTGTGCTAGGTACCCGATGTGGTTATTCCTCCAAAGTTCAAGGTGTCAAATTTTGATAAGTACAAGGGAACCTCTTGCCTAATGAATCACTTGAAAATGTATTGTAGGAAGATGGAGGCATATGGGAAAGATGAAAATTTGTTGATGCATTTCTTCCATGAGAGTCTTGTTGGGGAAGCTATTACCTGGTATACTAACTTGGAACCTTCCCGGGTCCATTCCTGGAACGACCTAATGGCTACTTTCATTAGGCAGTATCAATATAACTTTAATATGGCTCCAGATAGAATGCAACTACAAAATATGTGCAAGAAAGACAATGAATCTTTCAATGAATATGCTTAAAGGTGGAGAGATCTGGCAGCTCAAATAGTGCCCTTGATGATGGAGAGGGGGATGATAACAATGATAGTGGACACATTGCCGGTGTTTTACTATAAAAAGATGGTAGGTTACATGACTTTAAGTTTTGTAGATTTAGTGTTTGTTGGTGAAAGGATCGAAGTGGGTGATGTGTCATCATTTTCTCATATTTCTTAACCCTTTTTGTCATCATTTTAATTACTGATTAGCCTTAATTGTCAAATTAATTATGCAGTTTTATCATTTGGGCCTATTGGATTAATTTTGTGTTTTTAATTTAATTTCAGGAGAATTATAAGTAATTGGGCTTGAATCCGGAATTGGGCTTGGACTTGAAGAGAGCAAACAATTTTATTCTACCAAATCTTATCTTATCTAGGTTTTATCTCATCTAGATTTTGTCTTGTCTTATCTTATCTAGATTTTATTTTATTTATGGGCTTGGACTTAAAACATATTTGTAAGCTTTGGGGCTGAGAACTATATAACAGCACCAAGGTTCTAGTTTTAGGCTCTCTCTCTCTCTCTCTCTCTCTCTCGCTCGCTTTCTCTCTCTTTTTCGTTTTAGTTTTTTTGTTTTGGAGAATAATTCTAGTTTTCTTCGTTTTCTACTACAATTTTGTTTGCTATTGATTAATGGAAGGCTAAGTCTCCAGCGTTTTTTTCTCTTGAGGATCAAGCACAACTCTCTTTGAGGTTTTATTATTACTATTGCATTCTGCTCAGTTTTTCCTCTTCACCAATTACTCTGTATTTGTTGCTATTAATCCATGCATGCTTAGTTCTTGATTAATTGTCTCTGCGCTTAATTTATGTTCATGATTAATGATCAGTTTCATTCATGATTAATTGGTGTATGTGTTGCTTAATCACATAATGAATGCCTTATGTTAAATTTCACTTAGTAATTTAATTTAGAGTTGGATTAAGTGGTTGAACTGATAAAGGATAAATCCTCATAACCTAGGATAAGAGACTTGCTTGTGAATCAAGGGGAAACAATGTGTTTTTAATTATGATATTTTCTAATTAAAATTTGTTCGCTGTTTAATTTACAAAAACAAACAACCCCTCCATTCGTTACTGTTTTATTACTATCTTTTATGAACGTTTGGTTGACCATTGCTCGTTGGGAGACGACCTAGGATCACTTCCTAGATACTGCATTTTTAATGGTTATTTGATTCGGCTACGGCCTCGATAAAATTTGGCGTCGTTGCCGGGGAGCAGTGTCCAAAGGTTCATAATAGCTAGTGATTCGTGTTGTATGTTTAGTTGTTTTATGCTTTCGTGTTGTGTTAGTGTCTTGTTATTTTGTTTGGTGTGGTGTTTTGTTTTAGTTTTTCTGTTCAGCACGTCCCCTGTTTCAGTTTTTGTGTTTTGCTATGAATAGTGCTTTGCAACATATTTAGCGACCACTTTTGCTGACCTGGGAAACAGAGTAGTAGTGAAAATCCATTAGTGATTGAATTAGTGACTGCTGCTGACAATTTAATTGGCGATTTTTGTTTTGATAGTTAGGGTCATTATTTTTTGCTGAATTTTGGTGTGGTAGGTTCTTTTGACTCATATTTTGTGTGAAAAATACCAGGAACGCTTGGTGTGGCCAGATTTGAGAGATTCAAAAAATATTTTAGAACTCGTGTTTAGCAAAACTTCAAACGGCCATAACTTTTGCTCTGGGTATCAAAATGACTATTATTATGTATGTATTTGGGGTAGAAAAACATTTCCCATATTTTTATAGCCCTCCAAAGGCCGGCTGAGGTCTCTAGCTAGCCAAAATCACCTGTTTACTAGTTTTTTTTTATTTTTCAAGTTTTATTGTTTTATTTTTCTAAACTTTCCTTAGGTAGTTTCCATAGTTAGACTTTGAATTCTTGTCTAAATATTTTTGTGCTATCTTTTCATGATTTTATAAGGTTGCTTACAAAATTTCAAGTCATTTGGATATCATTTAATGGTAGTTGTAGTTCAAACCTACATTGTTACTTGCATAAGAAGGCAACTAGTTGTGCATGCTGAATGTAGTGTATGACTAGAGGCAATCCATCTGACTTACAACCCTTTGATCCTGAGATAGATAGGACATTTCATAGATTAGTTAGGCATCATTTTGTACCTTTTGAGCATCTTATGCATTCTATTATTGGTGAGTTTGAGCATTCTGTGGTTGGTAATTTTGAACATCCTGATTTTGAGCATTATAGTTTTGAATATTTTGAGAACATGACACAACCTCCACCCCGTGAGAGGACTCTAAGGGAAATGGCTGCACCTGATTTCACCTACAAAAGCTTGTGCATCAAATGCCCTGATGAGGATTTCCATATGTTCTTAAAAATGGACTGATCCATTTACTTCCAAAGTTTCATGGCCTTGCAGGTGAAGACCCGCACAAACATCTTATAGAATTCCATATTGTCTGCTCCACCATGAAACCACCAGATGTCCAGGACGATCACATATTTCTGAAGGTTTTTCCTCATTCTTTAGAGGGAGTGGCAAAGGACTGGCTATATTACCTTGCTCCAAGGTCCATCACAAGCTGGGATGACCTCAAGAAAGTATTCTTAGAAAAAAATTTCCCTGCTTCCAAGACCATGGCCATCAGAAAGGATATTTCAGGCATTAGGCAACTCAGTGGAGAGAGCCTATATGAATACTGGGAGAGATTTAAAAAACTACGTGCCAGTTGCCCTCACCACCAGATTTCTGAGCAGCTTCTTCTCCAATATTTTTATGAAGGACTCAGTAACATGGAGAGAAGTATGATTGATGCTGCCAGTGGTGGAGCCCTTGGAGACATGACCTCTGCTAAAGCTAGAAATTTAATTGAGAAGATGGCTTCCAACTCCCAACAGTTTAGTGCAAAAATGATGCTATTGTCATTAGAGGAGTGCATGAAGTAGCCACAAATTGATCTTCATCAGCTGAAACTAAGAAGCTTGAGGGTAAACTAGATGCCTTGGTTAACCTGGTAACCCAGCTAGCCTTGAATCAGAAGTCTGTACCTATCGCAAGACTCTGTGGTTTATGCTCCTTTGCCGACCACCACACAGACCTTTGCCCTTTTGTGCAACAATCTGAAGCAATTGAACAGCCTGAAGCTTATGCTGCAAACATCTACAATAGACCTCCTCAACCTCAGCAGCAAAATCAACCACAACAAAACAATTATGACCTCTCCAGCAACAAGTAGAACCCCGGGTCGAGGAATCATCCCAACCTTAGATGGTCGAATCCTTCACAACAACAGCAACAACAACAACAACCTTATTTTCAAAATGCTGCTGGCCCAAGCAGACCATACGTTCCTCCACCAATCCAACAACAACAAAAACAGCAACAACCCCATAAACAACAAACAGTTGAGGCTCCTCCGCAACCTTTCCTTGAAGAACTTGTGAGGCAAATGACTATGCAAAACATGCAATTTCAACAAGAGACCAGAGCCTCCATTTAGAGCTTAACTAATCAGATGGGACAATTGGCTACACAGTTAAATCAACAACAGTCCCAGAATTCTGACAGATTATCTTCTCAATCTGTCCAGAATCCCAAAAATGTGAGTGCCATTACATTGAGGTCGGGAAAGCAATGTCAAGGACCTCAACCAGCAACATCTTCCTCATCCACAAATGAACCTGCCCAACTTGACTGATTTATGCATGCTTTGATATACTTTGTTTTGTTAGTGTAGTTGTAGATTATATATAACTCTTTTTGGGACATAAACAAAAAAAATTTTCTTGGACACATGCTTTGGAAAGAATAAGCTACTGGTATTTTTAAAACTTACTTTTGATTGGATCATAACACAACAAAAATGAACAATGAATGACTTTCCTACATACCAAATGAATTCAAATGTTTTTGCATGGACTTGATAAAAGAACAAATTTCAAAACAATGATTTGATTTGAACATGGAAACATGCTGTCGTAAACTACCCTTCGGCGGGAGGGCGACGCGTGACTCGCGGGATGCGTCTTCCAAGAAAGGAATATGCGCGGAGTTGCCACCAACGTTTATTTGAGGAAAACGTCGAAAAAACCGGAAAAGACGTGGTCTACGAACTTTAAGTGAAAGGTTCAGGAGTTGTATTTACGCACGGAGAAGGTATTAGCACCCCACACGTCCGTCACAAGAGACGACAACCTTTAATCAAATGTGCAAATATGACTTCAATTTATGTTATTTTCCCTTTTTACGTTCTTATGTCTTTTTACGCCTTTTTATATTTTTATCTTTTTGTGATCAACGAGGGTGTTTCCCTTGCTCCTACGTATTCCTCAATTGTGATAAGGAAATCATACCTACGTAGTTCTTTGAGAACAAAGTGTTTGGTTAAGTTGTTTTTATCCTTTTTTGCAAAATATGTTTTTATTGAATGAAAGATCATTTAAGGCGTTGGACCATTAAATGATCTTTTGATTCTTTTTGAAAAGAGAGTGAATATTAAGACATTGGACCATTAATGATCTCTTTATTTTTGAAAGAGGTAATAAAGTTACATGTTGATTTTAGGCCTTTAGAAATCTACATTTAACCAATAAAAGCGGAAAAGTCCATTTCAAGGCGTTGTACATTTAAAAATGGCATTTTTAGGTGATGACAAAAAGTTTGGTTTATGAATTGATTTTAGCCTTAGTTTCACTTTAGTCATTAGTCGATTCGATTAAGAAAGGAAAATTCCAAAGAAAAACATCCGATTGATTTTTTTGATTTATTTTACTAAAAGATATTTTTTATTATTATATTATTATTTTGCCTCTTTTTTGGTTTTAAACATGGTTACGGCATGACCGAACGGTCGGAATTCATTTTAACAGAAATTAAAGGATGTTATAATACCAATGATCGGTGGAAATTTATTTTATTTTTTATTAGGCGAGAAAATGACTTAAATAAATGACTAAAGCACGTCAAAAGGGGGTACGGAAAGTAAATGAAATGAAAATAAAAGCACGTGAAACAAATGAGGACCACTAAGGGTACATAGAATGAATTGAAAAGTTTGATTTCGGGAACTTACCGATTGAAGACCGAAGAACGACGAAGAACGGTTGAAAATCTTCGCGAAATCACCCACGGAAACGTCACAGAAGCGTTACGGAAGCGCCTCGGCTTGGATTTTCTTCACGGAAACAATTTTTCTCACTAATTTTAAGTGAATCTCAGATACCAGGAGGGTTGAACCTTTTTGTTCTTCCCTCCTCCCCCTATTTATAGGAAAATGAGGGAGGACCTTGCCACCCAGCTCGCCCAGGTGAGCTAGATTGCTTCCTCCAGAAGGCGGTGCCTTCTAGAGAACTTCCTGGAAGGCCCAAGTGGGCCTGGTTGCTATTTGCACCCGCTGTTTACTAAATACATCCCTTTGCCTTTTTTTGCTGATTCTTTTTTCGTAACGTTACGGAAACTTACGAATTACATAACGATACTTGTTTTCTTTCCGTAATGTTACGAAACCTTATGGATCACGTAATCATCCCCTTTTTTGGCTTCCGGGATGTTACGAAACTTAACGGATCACGTAATCATCCCCTTTTTTGGCTTCCGAGATGTTACGGAACTTTACGGATTGTGCAACAATGCTTTCTTTTGACTTCCGGCATGTCACGGAGCTTCATGAATCGCCTAACGATGGGTGCCATGTACCTCAAAGTGGTCAAATGAGGGTCGCATCCCAACAACGGATGGTCCCCGAATGAAATTAGGGTATGACAGTTGCCCCTCTTTACTTGTCTTTTATTGGAGATAAAAGGGAAGTAAAGATAAGACACTAATTTCGTTCGAGCGAAACACCATTCGGACAGTGAATCTCCCTGCCAGCGGAACCTGCAAAAATTTTGAAAATGATCAGTATCAAAACATCATCCCAATACTGTCGAATTCGTTCCTCTTGGTTGACACAAGGTGCAGAATGACCATAATTTGTCTCTGCGTGTCTTTGGACATGATCGAGCCTGGGTTCGATGGCCCCTGGATGGCGAAAAAGTGCGGGGAATGATCATAATTTGTCTCTGCCCACCTCTCAACTTACCGTCCCTGAATGACAAAGGGCGCAGAATGACCATAATTTGTCTCTGCACGTTTATCACTCAACTTGTTGCTCCTAAATGACAAAGGGCATAGAATGACCATAACTCGTCTCTGCGCGTTTATCACTCATCGAGTCTTACAAATAGCAAAAGCATGCGGATGACCATAATTTGTCTCTACCTGTCATCGAGCCCGCCGCCTCTGGATGACAAAAGTAAAAAGTGCGGGACCAAATGGTTCCCGCATGTCATCGGGCTCGCCGCCTCTGGATGATAAAAGGCGCAGAAAACGACGTTAGTCTCTGCGTTCCATCGGACACGATTGTGTCTGAATGGCGAAAAAGTGTGCGGAATGACCATAATTTGTCTCTGCATGTCATCGGGTCCGCCGCCTCTGGATGACAAAAGGCGCAAAAGACGACGTTATCCTCTACGTGCCATCGGACATTACTGTGTCTGAATGGTGAAGTGTGCGGAATGACCATAATTTGTCTCCGCATGTCATCGGGTCCGCCGCCTCTGGATGACAAAAGGCACAGAAGATGACGTTAGTCTCTACGTGCCATCGAACACGACTGTGTCTGAATGGCGAAGTGTGCGGAATGACCATAATTTGTCTCTGCATGTCATCGGGCCCACCGCCTCTGGATGACAAAAGGCACAAAAGACGATGTTAGTCTCTGCGTGCCATCGGACACGACTGTGTCTGAATGGCGAAAAAGTGTGCGGAATGACCATAATTTGTCTCCGCATGTCATCGAGCCTGCCGCCTTTGGATGACAAAAGGAGTAGAAGACAATGTTAGTCTCTGCATGCCATCGGACACGATTGTGTCCGAATGGCGAAGTGTACAGAATGACCATAATTTGTCTCTGCATGTCATCGGGCCCGCCGCCTCTGGATGACAAAAGGCGCAGAAGACGATGTTAGTCTCTGCGTGCCATTGGACACGACTGTGTCTGAATGGCGAAAAAGTATGCGAAATGACCATAATTTGTCTCCGCATGTCATTGGGCCCGCCGCCTCTGGATGACAAAAGGCGCAAAAGACGACGTTAGTCTCTACGTGCCATCGGACACGACTGTGTCTGAATGGCGAAGTGTGCGGAATGACCATAATTTGTCTCTGCATGTCACATGACCGCAGGGTCAGTATGACAGAGATTGTGGGGCGGCTGACAAAAGCGAGACTCTTGCTCCTACATATCCTCAATGAGGAACTCAGACCTACGTAGTACTGGATAGCTTGTGAGACTAAAATAGTCTCGGTGTTTTCTTCACTAAAAATGCGAGCGTGCTTTAGTAAAGAGACAAAACTTCCAATTGATTAGAGCAACATATGCTTTTCGGATGAAAAACAATGTGTCTATCGGGGAAGGGGAGTATGTTGATGAAATCTTCTCAGAACCATAAATGAGATTTTGGATGTTAGCATTTTGTTTCTAAATGACCATTTAGAGGAAACACTGGGTTCAACAAAAATAGAAGAAAATCACTCAAAGTGTATCGATCTAACACAGGTAAGTGTTTCGTCCTAATTCCGAACCATAGATATGTCATGACTTAATTTTGCAAATCGTTTCCTATCAAATCAAAGATTACATGCGTGATCATGGATCAGTAGGACTTTTTCTTGGGAATGGTGTTGCTTTTTTTTTTTTTGTGGGGACTTTGGCTTTGAGTGTTCTTGGCCTTTTCCTTTTCTATTTTTGTTTAGTGTGACGTGAACAAGCCACCGACGCACAGGATTTTGGTTGGCAATCGAAGGGAGAGGACCACTTTGGGTCGTGGTTTCCTTTCTTTTTTTTGTTTACTTGGTGGTAACTCTGTATTTGTTCAGATGTTATCTGGTCCAAAGACCTTTCTGCATATTTCTTCTGTTTTCTTTCGATCCTTGATCGGAAATTTTCTTTCCTTTCTTGTTTGCTTTCTCTCAATCTTTGATTGGGAATTTTCTCTTTTTGTTTTCTCCCACTCTTTTCATTGGAAACTTTTCTCTTTTTTGTTTTCTTCCGAGGGCAAGGATTGACATTCTCACCCTGGGTCAAGGTTTATGGTAAGTTGGGATTTTGGCTCAAGGCTTGTAGCATGGTTGGACATGATATATGTCAGGGTTTGGTTTGGTTCAAGGATAAAAGGGGATGTCCCACATTATTTCCATGACACAAATGCAATAATGATGATTTGGAAGTTTTATGCAAAACTAGTCATGCATGCACTTATGTGGACACTCAAGTGTCGAAAAAATTTGGTCATGTGATGCTACGGCTCATAATTCATTTTCTCTACTTTAGTTAACCCAGTGTTTCCAAAATATGTTCTTTTATCAATCTGTGCATTCATCCAAGTCTATTTTGGGTGTTCGGGAAAACTTTCACAGCATTTACCCTTTAAATGTATACACATTTTGTTTTCAAAAACTGGTTATGATCAGTAAATTCTTTCAAAGAAAAGTTGGAAGTTATCTCTTTTCACAAGCACGTTGTTTTTTAGCTAGACGACTTTTTATTTTTATTATCTTCTTCTTCTCTTTTTTCTTTTACTTGCTCTCTTTTCCTTTTCCTCTTTTTTCCTTTTTTAAGTTATTTATCATTTGTTCATCTTTTTTCTTTTCTTTTTCTAAAAGATCGTGCGGATGGGGGCGCATACTACCTACTTACGTCTAAACATAAGGTAAACAAAAAACGCACGAAATGGTAACCATAACACGAAACAACAAAAAATAAATAACAACAACGTTAGTAACCATATAGACAAAAATAGAAAATAGTAATGTCAACAGCAATATGGACAATAATTACCAAAAATGTCAATAGCAAACCAACAAAAACAGTGATGTCAATAAAAAAAGTGTGGTGACCTCGGTCACGTGGCTCCGCTCCCTCCCATGAAACCGATTAAGTCTGTCATCTCCTCATCCATGCGGGCCTCCTCTGCATCGTCGAGAGCTCCTGTAGGCGCCTCCCCTGCCTGGGCCTCGGGCCAATCTCCGGACCATGCGACCTCATCCCTAAACTGATCTGGAGTAGGGCACGCAAAAGGAGCGAAACCCTGGCCCTGCTGACTGAGGCTGAGCTGGTAGAGACACTCATGTATCTGCACCTGCCCCCGGTGGTTGGCCGCCTGCTGGCGAACCAAGTGTTGTAGATACCGCTCCATGCCTAATGACCCAGCAGGATCAGCCTGATGAGGTGGTGGCGGTGCGTCTGCGGCCTGAGGCACATCACCCTGCGCCTGCCTAGGCGTGCAATACTTCTCAATGAAGGCCCAGGTGATCGGCGGCCGGATCACCTTACTAGGAGTGACGGGAACCCCGAACGACTGGCAGAGGCCCGTGATCAATGCCGGAAACCCCAGGGGCCTATTAGACTTATCTGGGTCTAGAGGGTGCCTGGTGGGTGGCATACCTGCAAATAAATAGATGGCGTCAGTAATCAACTGAGCCACATGGACGCTCATCCATGTCAAGATGACATACACCAGCTGACACTTCGGCAGAGGAAGGTCAGAATTATGATCACTAGGCAAGACATTGCTGAGCAGCAATGTCATCCACATCTGGGTCAAGGTGGTCATATTGGTGCGCATGATCCGCACCCGCCTCCCTGCAGCGGTCCGGGCGAAATCCTGACCCGGTATGCATAATAGCTGGACAATGGCCTCTTCCTCAAACCCATCGGCCCTATTCCTCCTCTGACTAAACTCGCACTCCTGACCTTCCTCTAACACTAGCGGGTCACCCAGGAACTGGCTGAGGGCATCTGCGTCAAAGGGAATCCACTGACCCCTCACCCATGACCGCATGTCCCGCACTCCCTCTTCTATGGGCCAAGCATTAGCATAGAACTCTATGACTATATCTGGGTCAAACTTAGCCATGGGAGTGACCAGAGACGTCCAATGTCGACGAGCTATCTCTTCCTGAAAATCTGTGTACTCATCGTCCCTGAGTTGGACGCGTCTCTCTCTGTGGAATGACCATCCTTTGATGACCTCGAAACGCTGCTGGTGCTCAGCGCTCCTGAAATGGTGGCTATCAAACTTGGGGGCGGCACTGGTCCCTTCAACTGCGGCGTCCCTCCTAGATCTCTTCGCGGAAAGCTTTTTCGAAGCCATTTCTTGTTGGAGATGAATAATGGCGCAAAATGGAATCAAAAATGCGAAAAATGGTGACCTAAGGGCTGCAAACTCGTGAATCTCGTGAGCCTTTGTTTTTTTGAATGAGAGGGGGAGATTTTTTGGGTGCAGAAACCTTCCCCCTCCCCTTTTTAGCCACCCTCGTGCAAAGGTTGCTCGCCCAGGCGAGCTAACCTGCATTTTTTTTTGGGAGGAAATATGTAAGGCTTTCTATCGTGCAGGGGTTGCTCCCCTTTTTAATATGTAAGGTTTACTCGAACCCCCTTAGGGTAGATTAGGCATCCAATATTTACTTTAAAGACACAACAGTAATAATTACTGGGAATTTAAAGGATACTAGGTTGCCTGGCAGCGGCGCTTTCCGTTTGTCCAGAGCTGGGAAAGGGACGACGATCTATCGGTCGTGACCCTAGCCTCTACTTGCGTCTGTCTCAAAGCACCTGAAAGTAGGAAAGGACATTGCGCGGCAAATTGTGGCCGCATTACCGTTTTGCCTTGATTGGTTTCTGCCTTTAGCTTCGTCCCGGCATCTGACCACTGCCTATGATGATTCTGCCCTTATTATCACAAAATATGCATGCGCATGCGTATGCATGAGTGTTTTCAAATGCAACAATCTTTTTAGTGAAAGCTGGTTAGGTTCAGTTTTAATTAAGAGCTTGGGGCATCCCATGGACTGAGCGAAAAGGCTCAGGTTATCACAACTACACATGGTTTAAAGCACACAAAGTGAGGACTGAAGCCTCAAACTCATGTTCTCTTCTTTTAAAAGACTGTGACGAGAAATATACAGCAAACGGGAATCCCTGGGGGAAACCAAGAAGAACACATAAATATAAAAGAACATGTAGTGATATCCTCAATTGCCCCAGATTCTAAGCGTAGTATCGCTTGACAACATCAGAGTTCACGGGTAAAGGTAGATCCTCGCCATCCATGTTGGTAAGCACCAGGGCCCCTCCGGAAAAAGTCCTTTTCACAATGAAAGGTCCTTTGTAGTTCGGGGCCCACTTCCCTCGATTATCTTTGAAAGCGCGGGACATCTTTTTCAGCATAAGGTCCCCCTCATGGAACTTGCGCAAGCGCACCTTCTTGTCAAACGCGTTCTTCATTCTTTGTTGATACAGACGCCCATGGCTCATGGCCGTCAAACACTTACCTTCAATAAGATTGAGTTGGTTGTAGCATGTTTGAGCCCACTCCGATTCTTCTAAGCCTGATTCTACTAGTATCCTCTGGGAAGGGATCTCTACTTCAAATAGGAGTATCGCTTTCGTTCCATAAACCAAGGAATACGGTGTTGCCCCAGTAGAAGTTCATACCGAAGTTCGGTATCCATGCATGGCAAAAGGCAACATCTCATGCCAATCTTTGTATGATACTGTCATCTTTTGAATAATTTTCTTAATATTCTTGTTGGCTGCTTCCACGGCTCCATTCATCTTTGGTCGGTAGGGCGTGGAATTGTGATGCTGGATTTTGAAATCCGCACACATTTCCTGCATCATCTTGTTATTTAGATTGGTGCCATTGTCAGTAATGATCTTTCTAGGGAGTCTGTACCAACAAATCAGCTCCCTCTTTATGAATCTGACCACTACACTCCTCGTGACAATGGTGTAGGAAGCCGCTTCGACCCATTTGGTGTAATAATCTATTGCCACGAGAATGAAGCGATGATCGTTCGAAGCCTTGGGTTCGATGGCCCCTATGACGTCTATCCCCCACATGGAAAAAGGCCAAGGGGCGGACATGACATTCAGGGGATGTGGCGGAGCATTGACATTGTCTGCAAACGCTTGACATTTATGGCATTTCCTTACATGGATGCAGCAATCACTTTCCATGGTGAGCCAGTAATAACCTGCTCTCAGGATCTTCTTGGCCATAGCATGCCCATTGGTGTGTGTTCCAGACGAACCATCGTGGACTTCCTCGATCATGTGGTTCGCCTCTTTGGCATCCAGGCATCGCAGGAGAGTCATGTCATGGTTTCTTTTATATAGTATGCTCCCGCTCATGAAGAAACCGGCCGCCAATCTCCTCAATGTCCTTTTATCATTGTCGGAAGCCCCCGATGGGTATTCTTTGCTTTCAACGAATCGCTTGATATCGAAATACCAAGGCTCACCGTCCCGTTCCCCTTCCACCTGACAACAATGCACGGGTCTGCCACGACACCAGAACTCAATGTATGGTAGGTCCCTGTGCGGTGTTAGCTGGAACATGGATACCAAAGTAGCAAGCGCATCCACCATTTGATTTTCCTCCCGGGGAACGTGATGGAAGGAGATCTCATCAAAGGAATCAGCCAACTCCTTGATATAAGCTTTGTAGGGTATCAGCTTGGGGTCTCTAGTTTCCCATTCCCCTCTCAGCTGGTGAATCACCAATGCTGAGTCCCCGTATACTTTGAGCAGTTTGACATTAGAGTCAATTGCCGCCTGGACAGCCAGGGCACACGCTTCATGTTCAGCAATATTGTTGGTGCAGTCAAACCCTAGCCTGGCTGTGAAAGGTATACATTGATTGTCTAAAGAGACCAATACTGCTCCAATGCCATGGCCTAGAACATTTGACGCTCTGTCAAACCACACGGTCCACTTGTCCTGGTCCTCGTCTAGTTTTTCCTCAAACAAGGCCATGATGTCCTCGTCCGGGAATTCGGGATGCATGGGTTGATAGTCGTTGAGAGGCTGCTGAGCCAAATAATCTGCTAAGGCACTTCCTTTTATCGCCTTTTGGGTGACGTAAACTATATCAAACTCGGATAGCAAGACTTGCCATCGGGCGATCCGTCCTGTGAGAGCAGGCTTTTCAAAGATGTACTTAACTGGGTCCATCTTGGATATCAACCAGGTGGTATGGCTCAGCATGTATTGTCTTAGACGGTGGGACGCCCAGACTAAAGCACAACACGTTCTTTCGAGCAGGGAGTAATTCATTTCACAGGTCGTGAACTTCTTACTCAAGTAGTAGATAGCGCGCTCTCTCTTCCCGGACTCGTCATGTTGCCCCAGCATACATCCCATCGACTCGTCCAAAATCGTCATATACAAGATGAGAGGCCTTCCGGGTACCAGCGGCATAAGCACAGGAGGGTTCATGAGACACTGTTTGATCCTTCCAAATGCCTCTTGACAATCCTCGTTCCAGCGGACGGTTTGGTTTTTGCGTAAGATTTTAAACAACGGCTCACAAATAGCAATGAGTTGTGATATGAATCTGGCAATATAATTAAAGCGTCCCAGGAAACCTCAAACTTTCCTCTCGGTACGGGGTTCCAGCATCTCAAGGATGGCCTTCACCTTTTTGGGGTCCACTTCTATCCCTTTCTGGCTTACGATGAAACTAGCAATTTCCCTAATTTGTCCCCGAAAGTGCACTTGGCGGGGTTTAACCTCAATTGATACTTTCTAAGCCTTTCGAAAAACTTATGCAGGTTGACAAGGTGTTCCTCCTCGGTCTTAGATTTGGCAATTATGTCGTCAACATAGACCTCGATTTCTTGGTGCATCATATCGTGGAACAAAGCTACCATAGCCCGTTGATAAGTTGCCCCGGCGTTCTTGAGTCCAAAGGACATCACCTTATAACAGAACATTCCCCACAGGGTGACGAAGGTAGTCTTTTCCATATCCTCCGGTGCCATTTTTATCTGATTGTAACCGGAGAAACCATCCATGAAGGAAAACAAAGCGAAACTGGTCGTATTATCCACGAGGATATCGATGTGCAGCAAAGGAAAATTGCCTTTGGGACTGGCTCAATTCAGGTCCCGATAATCCACACAAATTCGCACCTTTCCGTCTTTCTTAGGGACTGGTACAATGTTGGCAACCCATTCTGGGTACCGAGCGACAGCCAAAAAACCAGCGTCAAATTGTTTCTTTACCTCTTCTTTTATTTTCAAGGATGTCTCGGGCTTCATCCTCCTCAGCTTTTGTTTTACCGGGGAACACTCGGGATTTAGAGGTAATCGGTGTTGTACAATGTCAGAACTCAAACCGAGAATATCTTGGTATGACCAAGCAAAGATGTCTTGGTAGTTTTTTAGCAGGGCTGTTAATTCTTCACGGATGGGTGTGGTCATACCCGTGCCTATCTTTACTTCTTTTTTCCCACCACCAGTTCCTAAGTCCACTAGTTCCGTCTCTTCTTGATGAGGCCCCATTTCTTGGTCCTCATGGGCGACTATCTTCTCCAACTCCAGGGAAAGTCCCACATCCTTATCCTCCTCATCCTCCGTCTGATTCATTTCTTGCTTGAAATCAATGGTCGGGTCCCAGGTATTAGTACCTTCGAGGGACTCTTCGTCGGATCTGGCATTTTAAACGTAAAGAAATAAACATGCAAATGGATGAGAATGGGTAGAGACGTAGGAACAGATGAAGAAAGATCTTTGTATTATAAATTCAGGAACAAAAGACATAAAGCCTTATCAAAAGGAAACTCTATAGCCTAGGCCCAATTGTAGAGTTTAAAAGCCACAAAGGGTTACATTATGCTTGTTGCGTAAATGTCCGGGCGCTCCTCCACTTGCCAATTTCCTAGTCGGAAACCAGGAGGGCATGGTCGTACCAAATCCAACCCACTCGGCGAATCATCTTCGCATATCGCAACGACTTGGCCTTCATGTCCTAGACCCGCGCTTATAAAGCTCCTACTGATGTGGCAGGGCGGGCCTCCTTCGACTTCTTGTCCCAATCGTGAGCCTTGACCTCCTCTCTTCCTTCCTGCAACGCTTTTCCTTATGTCCGCTTGTGTGGGTTTATAGCCTAACCCAAACTTCCCACGGTTTCCTCTGGCGCTTATCAGGCTGGTTCTGCCGCCGTTGTCTTTGCCTAAACCCATTCCGGGCTCGTAACCATTCCCCAACAACACTCGGGCCACCATTACTACCGCATCAGACAGGCCAGGTTGCCCAGAGAAGGAATCTACAGAGGAAATGCTTACCACCTCAAAAGATTGGAAGGTTGTTTCTAATGACTCCTCCGCGGCTTCCATATATGGCATAGAGGATGGGCAACTCACCAAGATGTCTTCCTCGCCCGATACGATAACCAAATGCCCCTCTACTATGAATTTCAATTTTTGGTGAAGTGTAGAGGGAACAACTCCCACCAAGTGGATCTACGGGCGCCCCAAAAGGCAGCTGTAAGCGGGGTTAATGTCCATTATTTGAAAGGTAACCTGACAGGTATGGGGGCCTATCTGTATAGGGAGGTCGATCTCTCCCCTAACCTCTCGGCGGGTGCCATCGAAGGCACGGACTACCATGGAACTTGGCTTTAGATGGGAAGCATTAAACGGTAATTTCTCCAACGTGCTTTTCGGCATTACATTTAAACTGGAACCGTTATCGATGAGCACCTTGGCTAAAACGTGGTCCATGCACTTGACTGATACATGCAAAGCCCTGTTATGCCCTCTCCCCTCTTCAGGGATTTCTTCTTCGGCGAAGGCGAGATAGTTGTTGGCAGTGATAATATTGACAAGTCCTCCAAGCCTCGTTCAAGACCTTTACTAGCAAAGCCCGATGAGGCTTAGAGCTCATGAGTAGTTCCAAAAGAGAGACCCTGGCCGGGGTTTTGTTGAGCTGCTCAATGACCTTGAACTCACTCTGCTGAATAATGCGGAGAAACTCGCTTGCTTCCTTTAGCGACACTTCCTTCTTGCCACAGCCATCCCTTTTCTCCGGAAGACCTTTCACTGGAATATCCTCGTTCGGAGTGGGGGTCGTTTTGTCATTTCATTCTTCCACCACCTTTGCCTTCCCCTTAACGTTTGCGGGTTGTGTCGGCAGGTCTGGGGTGCAAACACGCGACCACTGCGGGTCACACCGCTCAGCCCCGTGATATTGGTTACCTTGGCCGACAACGAGCTGATGTCGGTGGCCTCTTCTTTCCTTTCAATCGGGGGTGTATACCTCCACGGGACTGCGTGGCTGTTTCGGTATGGGAAAGGAACAGGTTTAGCTGCCGAGGGGTATCGGGGCTTTTGTGAAGCTGCGTCCTTGGTGAAATATATCACCAAAGGTTTAGGCCTTCCAAAACTTCTCTCATCCGCGGACTGCATACATATATGTTGCTCTTCCCTCCCCTCATCGCCGACTTCTAGTCGGCCTCGATCTATCATCTGTTGCAACAACTCTTCCACTGCTAAACATGTCTCCATGTTATGTAGCTCACCGAGATGCAACAAACAAGAATCCTTTTCATGCCCACCGTGGGGAATTACACCCCCATTTTGTAGGGCCTCATAGATAAACCTCCTAGGGGTTGCCACATCCTTTAAAGGCTTAGACCTACGCAATGGCATTAACTGTTCCCCCTCCATGATTGGCGAGCGGGTTTGTTCTCACATTAGGCTGATCCTCTTGAAATGTCAGCCATCCGGCGTCTATCAAATGTTGGACCTTGTATTTAAGGGCTAGGCATTTTTCGGTGGAGTGGCCCGGGGTTTTCCCATGGTACGTGCAAGTTACGTCAGGTTCATACCACTTTGGGAAAGGATGTTGGTAAATTTTCCCGAGAGTTATTACGACCATTTGGTTGGCGATAAGGGATGGCAAGAGGTCTTCGTACGTCATAGGGATCGGAGTGAATTCTGGAATTGGCTTCGGGGGAAAGTTTCTCATCACGTTGGAACCGGCACCAAAGTGGGCATTGCCGGCCGAGCGAGTCGTGGTTGGAGCCGGAGCTTGGGGGCCTCCCTCTGGATGGGAGCGGGCGCTCTGGGTTGTGTGGGTGCTGAATTGGAGGAGTTCCCGGCGCGAGCTGAGAAGCTCGGATGATGTTGCGCGTACTGATGTGTACCATGAGAGGTCTGCGGGGGCTTGACCCATGCGGGCGCCGAAGTGACGGCATGGGTATCTCCTTCCTTCCTTTTTGCCCCAGTTGCTCCGATTCTCCTAAGCATTGGCACTTGTGGAGGAGACGTAATCGAACTTCCCTCTTTTCAAACCTACTTTGATTCTTTCCCCGACAAATACCAAGTCCGCGAAGCTAGAAGGCATGTAGCCTACCAACTTCTCATAGTAAAACATTGGCAAGGTGTCTACCATCATGGTAATCATCTCCCTTTCGACCATGGGAGGGGCCACTTGTGCTGCCAGGTCTCTCCACCGCTGTGCGTATTCTTTAAAGGTCTCACCTTCCTTCTTAAACATATTCTGTAGCTGAGTGCGATCAGGAGCCATGTCGGAATTATACTGATATTGCCTTAGGAAAGCAGTAATCAGGTCCTTCCAAGTACGGATGCGGGAAGCTTCCAGATTAGTGTAACAAATAACCGCGGCTCCAGCCAAGCTATCTTGGAAAAAGTGCATTAACAACTTTTCATCCCTAGAGTGCGCCCCCATCTTGCGACAATACATCTTGAGATGGTTCTTAGGACAAGTCGTCCCTTTATACTTGTCGAAATCAGGCACTTTGAATTTTGGGGGGATGACAACATTCGGTACCAAGCAAAGATCCGTCATGTCCGCGAACGGATAGTCACCAAAGCCTTCAACAGCTCTCAATCTTTCCTCAAGGAGATCGAGTTTCCTTCTTTCTTCGGCCGCCGGGGGTGGTCCTTCTATGGACAAGAATATTGACTGCGCTATGAGGTTGGGCTGAGGCAATGTGTTGGGCACCGGCCCCTCAACGGGGATCGGGGGGTAGAAATCGACATCCCCTTGGGCATACTCTCGATGATCTTCATAGACCTCATCGGGTTGTCGAGGAGGCTCCCCTTCAAGGATGGGGGAAGAGACATGACCCGCATCATCATGCATGACTGGCGGCGTGTAATTAGGCGGTAATCCATAAGGGTATGCCACCCGGTTGTATCCCAAATGGGGGTTGCTGTTGTGCCCCAATGTGTTCCTTTCTCGTCCTACCGCGTTTGGGGGAGGATGGTGCGCGGTAGCTAGGAGAGTTGGGTCTGCTTCGGCAACCGAACTAACAGCGGCAGCGGTGGCCACGTTTTTCTCCATGAGTTGTCTCATTCCTAACATGGCCTTCATCATGGAAGCCATTTATTCTTTCAAAGCCGACATGTCGGCTTTCATCTGTTCCTGTGTCTCCTTTTGATCACCCATCGTTCTAGATTTGGATCTAGTGCGATAGGGATGCCTTGGGGAACGTTTAGTTATGGTGTTTTTCCTCAAAAAACAAAACGTGAGGAGTAGGTAAAAAAATGAATGCATACTAGAGATAAAATGTGGGAGTGATTTGATTCGCACTGACTTCGGAGTAAAAATATGGGATAAACTCATTTTATTTAGAAAATTATAACTAGTCAAGATCTGAGCGACAATACAAGCTTCCTAGCGGTTTCTAATTATGTGGGCCATTAGATCTATCATATGCTGACAATAGCCGAGAAGTCTATGGATCTCCTCGGCTAGCAATCGGGGAAGTTCTTGACTCCCGTTCAAGGTAAGAGCAAATCGGTCCATCCACATTGTTGCCTCTTGATGTAACGAGTCGATCACCCTTCCTCTAGCCTCCTTTTCCGCGTACACTTGGGCATACTCGTCCGCCACTCTATGCTCGTGGGCCGTGGCTAGATTTAGTTCTTCTTGGTACTTGCTGATGATAGCTAACATGTTGGTCTCTGTCTCGCATAACCGCTGAGACAGATTTCTTTTGGACCTTGAGCAAACCTTCAAGTCATCTTTCAAGATCAGACTGTCTACTCGTGATTGGTCCCTTTCCTCTCTCCGGAGCATAAGCTCGTTGTTGCTGCCCCACAGAGCCCCTCGGAACTTGTTTCGGCCGTGCTATTCCCCACGAGCCCTCTTGGTCTCTTGTTCCAAGGCCTTAGTGGTAGCTATATTTATATCTCTCAGTTCGGCATTCTCCTTTCGGATTTTAAGAGCTACTGATTTGAACCTTTCTTTGATTGTTCGTGTTTTCTCAAGTTCTGTCCTAAGGGCCTGCACCTCTTCGACTTCCTCCAGTGCTTCAACTTCCTCCCTTTTAGCGGTTCTCAAACTCGGGAGCCAATCCAAACCATGCACGTGGGCTTTCAACTACTTACGGTAGCCATCGATGGGCCTATTGTTACTGCCCCTGAGTTCTTTGTCCTTCTTTCGCACCACCTCCCATGCCTTGCGGACCTTCTGAAGCGTCTCCATGTTGGTCTTATTGAAACCTCGTGAAATGACAAGCGTGATCTCTTCCTTTAGTGGTGCCCCTCTCATAGGGTAGCCAAGTTTCCTTATAGCAAGAACGGGATTGTAACTTATGCAACCCCTTGTCCCCATCAAGGGAACATTCGGAAATCCTCCGCACGAAATAAGAACTCTGGTTCTTCCTTCTTTCCATAAAGGGAACCAGTTGACAGACGCTCCTTCTTTGTTTGCTAAGAGTTGGTCCCAATTTGCCCCTCCTTTCTCTGTGCATGAACGGTGACCTTCTAGCAGGCAAGCATGTCTCACCTCTTGGCGAAAAAGGTGCGAAACCAACCATACATAAAGAGTTGGAGTACAGCAAACAATCCTTGTACTGCTCTTCTCACATCTTCGGTCGAAGGTGTCATATAGGTCGGCTAACATAGCGACAACCGGGCTTTCCTTGTGGTTATGATAGGCGAGAAAAGCGTTGATTGCTGCTAGGTCCACCAACCCATCCACATTTGGAAAGAGGACTCCTCCGAAGATCAACAGCGTAAAAATGTCTATGAACGGGGCCCATTCGCCTCTACCTGCCAAGATTCTTGCTTTTACCTCCAAGCATTTTCTCGGTATTCCAACCACCCCATTTTCGACTTGCTTTCTGTGGTCTAATTCTTGCGCCGAGATTTGGACTATCTTAGAAATTCTAGCTAATGAGGGATAAAACCCTGAGAAGAGGTATGGTCTCCTTCCCCCTAGAGGACATCCTAGGATCTCTTCAAATTCTTCTACCATGGGTGATAGCTGGAAGTCCCCAAAGGTGAAGCACCTCAATGGCTGATCATAATACTGGGCGAGGGAGGCAATGGCCTCTGTGGAGACTTCTACCATGGCTAGGTCCCAGATTTTACCGTAAGCTTTGCGAAAAGCTTGCCGTTGGAGCTGACCCATCAACTGCCCTAACTCTTTTAGACTGGTGATCCCTAGGCTCTTGACCTTGACTTGATAGAACCTCTTTTTAAGCGAAGGCATTTGACTTGATCCCATGTTTTACTAAAGTGAAAAAAATCGGTGCGAATCAAAATTCTGACATCTATCATGGGTGGAATGGATGAATGCATGAAGAACTGTACATGATACAGATGCAATTTATGAATACGGGAGCCCGGGAAATTGTCTCTTTCATAGATACAACGTCTTGGGGTAGCACAGTGCCCGACGCATGTATTTAAGAAGGTGACACGGACCCTCTGTTGGTTTGCCAAAGAGAGGGGATCAAGACAAAACCCGTGCATGATGCATATGCGAAAGGCACAACACGGCAATATTCACAACCAAATATAAGCAAAGGGGTACATGTCACTTTGACTATATGCATGGCAGTGTGAAAAATGGCACGCAGCGTGTTTGCTTCGTGCCCTTATTTTAGGGACCTACATGGGAGGGAGCTAAAAAGGCTTTTAGTGATAATTCCCAAGGTGGTCATATCTCTCTTGATGGTCTCTAGAGGTATCATTCCCTTCGAAGAACATATTGCAGCAGTAGGGACTACTAGCAACAATATGTTATCAAAGAGAAAAACTCTAGATGAGGGTTCACTATAATCAAGCAAGTCGGAGACCTAGCATGATCACAGATTCACCTCCACTCCTTATGTTCCCACGACCCGGGTATAGGGCCCTTTTTCAACTCACCGTGTGTGCAAATAGTGTTGGTGTTTGTGTGCATCAAATGAATAAATATTTACCTCATGCATACATTTTAAAACACACTAAAAGCATCAAAGAGTTATATACACAAGAACATAAGAAAAATAAAGGGAAACCAACAAAGGAGAAAATCATGGTAAAACATTCCACAAGATTAAATGGCCTAACTCTCTAAAAACGTCCCCAGTGGAGTCGCCAACTGTCGCAAACTACCCTTCGACGGGAG
The DNA here is from genome assembly GCF_000004515.6 of Glycine max. NCBI lineage: Eukaryota > Viridiplantae > Streptophyta > Magnoliopsida > Fabales > Fabaceae > Glycine > Glycine max. Next base: position 11,035,392 of record NC_016091.4, read on the forward strand.
GGCGACGCGTGACTCGCAGGATGCGTCTTCCAAGAAAGGAATACGCGCGGAGTCGCCACCAACGTTTATTTGAGGAAAACGTCGGAAAAACCGGAAAAGACGTAGTCTACGAACTTTAAGTGAAAGGTTCAGGAGTTGTATTTACGCACGGGGAAGGTATTAGCACCCCACACGTCTGTCACAAGAGACGGCAGCCTTTAATCAAATGTGCAAATATGACTTCAATCTATCTTATTTTCCCTTTTTACGTTCTTATGTCTTTTTACGCCTTTTTAAATTTTTATCTTTTTGTGGTCGACGAGGGTGTTTCCCTTGCTCCTACGTATTCCTCAATTGTGATAAGGAAATCAGACCTACGTAGTTCTTTGAGAATAAAGTGTTTGGTTAAGTCGTTTTTATCCTTTTTTGCAAAATATGTTTTTATTGAATGAAAGGTCATTTAAGGCGTTGGACCATTAAATGATCTTTCGATTCTTTTTAAAGAGAGTGAATATTAAGGCATTGGACCATTAATGATCTCTTTATTTTTGAAAGAGGTAATAAATTTACATGTTGATTTTAGGCCTTTAGAAATCTACATTTAACCAATAAAAGCGGAAAAGTTCATTTCAAGGCGTTGGACCTTTAAAAATGGCTTTTTTAGGCGATGACAAAAAGTTTGGTTTATGAATTGATTTTAGCCTTAGTTTCACTTTAGTCATTAGTCGATTCGATTAAGAAAGGAAAATCCCAAAGAAAAACGTCCGATTGATTTTTTTAATTTATTTTACTAAAAGATATTTTTTATTATTATATTATTATTTTGCCTCTTTTTTGGTGTTAAACGTGGTTACGGCATGACCGAACGGTCGGAATTCATTTTAACAGAAATTAAAGGATGTTATAATACGAATGATCAGTGGAAATTTATTTTATTTTTGATTAGGCGAGAAAATGACTTAAATAAATGACTAAAGCACGTCAAAAGGGAGTACGGAAAGTAAATGAAATGAAAATAAAAGCACTCGAAACAAATGAGAACTACTAAGGGTACATAGAATGAATTGAAAAGTTCGATTTCGAGAACTTATCGGTTGAAGACCGAAGAACGACGAAGAATGAACGAAAAACGACGAAGAACGGTTGAAAATCTTCGCGAAATCACCCACGGAAACGTCACGAAAGCATTACAGAAGCGCCTCGGCTTGGATTTTCTTCACGGAAACAATTTTTCTCACTAATTTTAAGTGAATCTCAGATACCAAAAGGGTTGAACCTTTTTGTTCTTCCCTCCTCCCCCTATTTATAGGAAAATGAGGGAGGACCTTGCCACCCAGCTCGCCTAGGTGAGCTAGGTTGCTTCCTCCAAAAGGCACCGCCTTCTGGAGAACTTCCTGGAAGGCCCAAGTGGGCCTGGTTGCTATTTGCACCCCTATTTACTAAATACACCCCCTTGCCTTTTTTTGCTGATTCTTTTTCCGTAACGTTACGAAAACTTACGAATTACGTAACGATACTTGTTTTCTTTCCATAATGTTACGAAACCTTACGCATCACGTAATCATCCCCTTTTTTGGCTTCCGGGATGTTACGGAACTTTACGGATCACGTAATCATCCCCTTTTTTGGCTTCCGAGATGTTACGGAACTTTACGGATTGTGCAACAATGCTTTCTTTTGACTTCCGACATGTCATGGAGCTTCACGAATCGCCTAACGATGGGTTCCAAGTACCTCGAAGTGGTCAAACGAGGGTCGCATCCCAACAACGGATGGTCCCCGGACGAAATTAGGGTATGGCACATGCCTTAAGCTTTAGTGACTATGTGCAACAAGAGATTTTAAATTAAGTGTCATCATTGATATGTTCTATAGTTGATTTTGCATAAATTTCTAATTTTCTTAACATATGATTCATGGATATGATTTAGGCATTCTTTCTTTCTTTACATTTTAAGACACCGGCCAAAAAGCTATCCCGATGTGTATTGTTTTATCATTTGCACGCCCTTTGAGCCAAACACTTCATATTTTGTTGGAACACTAACCTAGGATAAATGTTTCCTACCTTACCTTAGGTTAGAAGAGCAAAGGTGTTTTGTTAAAGATTTCTATCATTTGGTGGCAAATGTGATGTAAATACTTTGTTTTTAAATGTGGGTATTAAGGAAAATTAAATATTTAACAGAAAAGAAAAAAATATAGAAAAAGAAAAACAAAAACAAGTTCTTTGTGGATAAATAAATATCTAAACCATGTACATTTTATCCTAAACTATACAAAGTTGTTGTAAATATTTGAATAGAAATTAGTGATAACTTGGTTGAAAAGAAAAGGGATAGGAAGTGATCATTCATTTGACTTATTAGCTGATTTTTATGTCTGCTCTCCTACTCTCAAGGTATGTTTGAATATCCAAAAAAACCAAGATTTCCTTCAAGCCCAGGCCCAACCCTAAAAGCCCTAATGATTCATGATGATTATGCAATTTATCTTTGATTTAATGGGAAATGACTTGCAAAATTGATCTATGATATATCAGTAATTAGAATTGAGATGAAACACTTGTCTTTGTAAGAATTATATACCTTTGAGAGGTTTCCTTTGTTTTAGTGAATCAGGTATTTTCTCTGATGTTCTTTAGAAACAAAATGCAAATTGATCTTAATCTCATATAGTTCTGTGAATTTCATCTTTCACTACAAAAAACACGATTTGTCGTTCAATTCGATCACTAAAACTATTGACCGAAATAGCGACCGAAACCTATGTGTTGCAAAAACACTAGTCATTAAGCCATTAGCGACCGAATAATAATTCAGTCGCTATTTAGCCACTGAAATATTCAGTCGCAAGTACATAAAATTCAGTCATGCGTATTTAGTTGCTAGTTTGCATGGGACCAAATCAGCGGCCGAAGCATTCGATGGCTAACTCGGTTGCTAATAAGTAACTAACTTTAAATGTTAAAAATTAAAATAATATTCGACCGCTAAGTTGGTTGCTATTAAAAAATAAAATTTTAATTAAAATTAAAAATAAATGCATTCGGTTGCTAATTCAGTGACTAATTTTATAATATAAAATGAACTAAAAATTAATTTGTCCTATTCGGTAGCTAATTTATAATTAATTTTTAAATATAAAATATATTTAAAATGCATCTCGATCGCTAATCTGGTCCCTATTTAATGTTTAATTTTTTAATATAAAATAAATTTAAAATACAATTCGATCGCTATTTAATATTTAACTTTTAAATATAAAATAAATTAGAAATACAATTCTATCTCTAAGAGAGGAAAGTCCAAATTTCTACGATGATTTTTTTGGCAACTGTCTTAGAATGCGTGTTTTTTTTTTTTTACATTAACAATAGTACCCTTCATATAATATGCAAATTTTTTTTTTGGGTTTATTCCCACTACGTTGACCTAAACACACCCAAAAAATAGATAAATAGGTCAAAGTTCAAATGGAATTACATTAGTGGAATAAATAACTTAGTGGCATACAAGTTAGTTTTATTTTTCAATACATAATACCAGACGGTAATGAAAAAAATGATATTTTGGAATTCAAATTTTGCTTCTAAAATGTTAACTGACTAGTGCTACTTGAGGGGGCATCTGAACAACAACAACATCTGGCAACATTTTTTTGGATTGAGTCTCACTGGAGAAAACTCAAGCATCAGAGGTAAGTTTCATCACTCAAAATGAGAGAAAGTTAATAATGTTTAAGGTGTCGACATGATCAATCCATTTAACACGGTAACACTTTTAAGTCTTGGCCATACAATTCAACTTCAATGTCAATGACAAAGTGAAGTTGATCAAATAGATTGAGGTGCACAACAACCTAAAAAGCTTTAGTGGAAACAAAAAGTCACCTGGCGAGTGCAAGTATGAAACAAAGAAAAAGGAAAAAAAAATGAACATTTGGAGTGATAAGGAGGTCATGAGCTGAGTTTGTTATGATAATGGGAGGATTCAAACTCATTTTATACAGTAAAGATATAATATAAATTTTATCTTTAATGTATATTTTTATATAAATAATAATTTTATAAAATGACAGTATTTTATTACTTTTAAAATATTTATATATGAGATTAATAATAGTATTTTCTATTTTTTATAATATTTATATAACTGATTTATGGATAATACTTTTTTATCTATATTACAATAAATAACATGAATATCTTAATATAGATAAAAAAAATTATCACTAAATCACAAGTATTATTTTAAAAGAAAAATATAATATATAAATAAAAAACATATAAATATGCGTATTCTAATTTATGAGAAAATAGAATTTAATCTTATATATTATATTTTAAAAGATAATATATAAGATTATAAAAATATAATAAATTAAAAAAATGAATTTTGAACTATTTTCACATAAAACTTATATTAATACTATATTTTGTACCAAATATTCAAATAAGTACTTGAATGTAGTGGTAAAGGAGTGTGTTCCTCACTTCAAACACCATTGTTCTAATCCTTCCTTAAGCCTTAAATTAAAGTCAATTATAAGAGGATGACCGATTTGGTACAACAGCGGAATGGATTTGGCAATTAAGCCTTAAATTAAAGTCAATTTTGGCTTTTAGTGAATGCATAAGTTACACATTACATCTTATCATCATATTGAACCTAAATGAATCATTAGTGTTACACTTATGCCTTATATTTTAAAATAATTAATTTTACAAAATTTGATTATCACATATTTTCATAATATAAAGGGTATTTATTTATTATCATTTTTAAATAATTACATAAAATAAACCATTATTTTACACAAAACACAAATTAAAAGACTAATGATAAGCATGACTTATTTATCATAATCAAATAATTTAAACATAGGTTTGTTAAATTTATTAAAAATTATCATAGTATAATTAAAAATATTATATATTTATCATGATTTATAAAAAATATTGTAAACATTGGTTTTTTAATTTAAAAATATAACTAATTTATTAATTTCAATACTTTTCAAGTATAAAATGTAGTCAACTCACTACTAGGAAATTCACTTTCAACATCGGTTATTTAGAACATTCCACATCGGTTCTAAAACCGATGTTGAAAGTGACGATGTTGAATGTATGAATGTTAACATCGGTTTTGGAGAACCGATGTTAACATACATATGACAACATCGGTTCTCCATATACCCGATGTTAAACACAATGAACAGCAAAAAAAGTGTAGGCATGATGAACGTTGACATCGATTTTCCAGTAAAACCGATGTTAATATGTTAGTTTAACATCGGTTTTCTACAATAACCGATGTTAATGTATGCCCTTAACATCCGTTTTTCTAGAAAACCGATGTCAACGTTGATGATGCTTACACTTATTTGGTGTAGTTCTTTGTGTATAACATCGGTTAATTATAAATAACCGATGTTACTATTCAAATATTCACATCGGTTATTTATAATTAACCGATGTTAATGTACAATAGTTGACATCGGTTATCCACAGATAACCGATGTTAAAATACAAACGCTGACATCGGTTATACACAAAAAACCGATGTTAATATACAAACGTTAACATCGGTTTTCTATTATAACCGATGTTGGTTATGATATTAACATCGGTTTTTGTTAATAATCAATGTTGTTTTCAAATATATTTTTTATATATACTTTCTGCTTTTACAGTAAACCCAAAATTGTACCTGTCAAATGCAATTTCAGGAGGCCCAATTCACAGCAAATAAACATTTTATTCTGCTTTCAAGCAGTTTTAATGATAATAAACATCAAATAATTGATTTATATATTATAAAGAACAATCAACAAATGAATTCAATGTTCGTGTTACATAGAAAATGTAAAAAATGTTAAAAAATGTCCCTAAATCCTAGGCCTGATCTCTAACTCGGAGATAAAACTGTGCCTACTGAATCCGCAATGCTTTTAATCTCTCGGGCTCTAATGGTCTAGGGTCGTTAAAATACTACATGATTAAATAAATCATATTAAGTTAATAATGTAATACAAATTATAAATAAATTGATTTTCTTTGAAATAAACTTACTGCTTCCCAATTATTTCTAAAACTTCCTAAAATGATGGTGGACATCCAGTGCATGACATAGTAGCCGCACTCAGTAGTTCCTTTTTGTCTATTACACTAAATACATAATGAAATTTGGATATTAATTAAAAAACTAGTGTACAGACACATAAAGAAATATATATAAGTGGAAGTTTTATGTAAATGACGTACCTTGACGACAATCCATCTAGCAGGAGCCTTTGATTTAGGCTGTGGAGCATCATCAAGACCCTTGATAGCACTGTTCCATATGAGTAACAATTAAAAACTGGTGTTGTACGTTGAGGTATTACAATGCAAATGTATTGAAAAGAACACTAACCTATTAATAATCCCCTTAAGGTAGTTGTCTGGCCTGTTATGCAATGAACAAAACCAGACAACTAAGTGTTCATTGGGCAGGATGACCACCATCTGCCAATGTCCGCTGCAGTGGAACCTAAAATGGGTTAGCACATTAGTAAACATTAATTAAATTTTGTTATTTTGTGACTTACCCATTTAGGTAGGCTCCAAGATACACATCGCGTTGTGAACTCTGCATCCAACTCTTTATGTAACTTTCAAATTCAAACTGTGATTGCCCAGACCTCTGAATGGACTGAGGCTCGAGGAATCCATAGATATCAGAATTCCCCGCTCGCGTACATGTTTCAGTGAGATGCCTGTTTATGTTAAGTCAAAGTTAAATATTTATGAATTGAAAGCCATAACTTAGGTAAATAAAAGCCTTTTATATAAAGACTTATAGAATCCACAACTGTAACACTGATATGCTGAGACATTGACCACCGTGTGCGATTTTGGAGAGGTCTTCGTGCTTTATGTACAGAGGGAAATCTGGATTAACGACCCTGAACACGGTGGCATCCCATCTAACCTGATAAGGCCTCAAGAAAAGCTCTGGGATGGTCAATGTCATCAGATAAAGCGGATCATCGACCTCCAGATCGGGCTTCGGAGGTGGTTTTGGCGGAGACACAGCTACCTGTTCATGAAACAAAGTTAAATAGCCTAATTTGAAAAGAAGAAACATATAGTAAGGACAATAAGTACCTGCTGTGATAAAGACTTGACCAGATGTGTCGGCCAAGCAAGGAAGGTGTGAAGTGCCTGCCCCACTAAGGAAACCTTATCAGTGGGTACAGGAACTGGAGCATCTGCATCTCTAACCTCCTCCACACTCACCTTTACTTGGCCAAGCAACAAAGGAGTGTTATGAACAATAGTGGATCTCTCATAAACTCTCCCCATGGCAACCAGGCGGGCAGGATCTGCTTCTATGTACAAGCCGCACCTGTCAGAGTCACCGGTCTCAGGATCGTTTCCTGAGGGATCAACACAACTCCCCTTTGTGCTCACTCGAGGACCGGAGGGACCAGGACCAACCAGAGGCTCAGGAGGCACTGCAAGTCCCTGAGATTGCATCTGCGACTGAAGGTGGCTGAAGGATGCCATGACCTGCCTCGTCACTTTCTCTGTGATGGACTCCTCTAGCTGGTCCCTGATCTGCTGAGTCAGCTGGTGTAATTCGTCAGGAGGCAGGGAGGAAGCGCTGCGGGACGTCCGTGGAGCCGATCCAAAGTATTGCTTGATGATGACACCGGCTCCAATACCACGGACACGCCCAGGGTGCTCTGGACGTCCAATAGCAGCGGCCAGAACATCCTGACGTCCATGGGGGACGAACGATCCCTGTGTGGCCTGCTCCTCAAACGAATCCTGCACAGAAAACACACAGTGGTACATGGCATTCTCAAAATATTCAAACATAATTGTAATGGTTAGTTGAACATGACTTACAATCTTCTCAGCGATTTCCTTTGCGGCCTTAGTCGTCATCTCCTCTGTCTTCTTCGTGCGGGCCATCTTCCACTTCACGTGGCGTTTGACCGGGGATAGAGGGTCGATGACGCCATCAACGCTTCCTGACTGTGCAGCTTCCTGCATCTTCTTCTTGGTCTTCTCAGCCAAGAGCTTCTGCTCCAAATAATCATAACCCCCACGAGACAAAACGTGGGGGGCAGTATTCTGCTTCTGGATGGCCTGTGCCTTCATGCGCACATCCTGAAAAAATTAAACAATAATATTTGAAATGGGTAGAACGAAGTATAACAACATCATGTTTAATATGAAAAAAAACTTAAATGGCAAAGGAACATACCTCCCAAGAAGGGTCTCTGCGAGTCTGGCAAAACTGGGCCCACTTTTCCTTGCTGATGTCGTATTTGTCACAGACAGTGTCCTCGACACCGTCCTGATCAGCTGCAAGGGCCCATTTCCTCGTGAGGTCTAATTTAAACTGCCTCCATCTCTCCCCCACGGTCTGTAGTAACTTCCTTTTCGTCCTACTGTCAGAAGCCTCTGGGATATCAAATTCCGCCTGACAACATGAAACAAAGTTTATTTGTTACAATAATAACATTTTTTGGCTATTAATTACACACAATCAAATAAGAAAAGAGAAATACCTGAATATCCTCCCAAATCAGGTCCTTCTGAGCAATAGGGACCTCCTTCCAGTTCTCGTAGGTGATGTCCACCTTATCACGTGCCACAATCCCCAAATATGTTCTTAATTTCTTCTTGTGGGGACCGTCGGCCTTCCCTGTAGTAGGATCAACATGCACCACTGGTCTCTCAACACCAGGTGGTCTAGTGGACAACGATCGTAGGCGTGAGGCTTTGCGTGTCCGCTTCACGGCAGACATCGAAGCCGGTACGTCCGAAGTAGGAGGAGGAGGAGGAGGTGAAGGTGGTGAAGGAGGAGGAGGAGGAGGAGGAGTAGTGGAGGCAGGTGGAGAACCCATGATCTTTTATACAATAACATACAAAATTGGATTAATGAAAAGAGGATTAGTGATAAGTTTTTTTTGGAAGGCAAAAGTATAAGATTATTAAACAAAACCCCACCACATAAGGAGACAAGAAAAATTAACCAAAGGACTCTGAAAGATAGGTAGTTGTGCTTTTTAATTGTGATTTCATCCATGTTTTCTTTGATATTGATTTTCTTAGGACTTCATCCATGTTTTGACAGCATTTGATTTTCTTTTTTGCAGAAAAGAAAGAGGGGAACGAGCAACAATTTGAAGGTTGTACATTCAGGAACTAAAGAATTCAAAATAGCTAGTAATAAAAGGGATTTGTTTTTGGGATTTTCTGAGCACCAAGAGCGGCTACGCAAGAAGCTTGCACTTGAGGAGGGAAGGATATTTGCAGCTAATGAACAACTTTCTTAACTATTTTTCCTTCAGATTTTACTGTTTTTTTTTATATGTAAATATAAATAATATAAGGTTATGCCATAGGGACATGGTCATTTTTACCCCTAACAATCTTAGAAGTAAATATAGACCATGTTTTTACGCCATACCCTTATACCATTTATATTTACATATTAGCAAAAAGAAATAGTAAAATCTTAAGGACAAATAGTTAAGAAACTTGTTCGTTAGCTGCAAATATCCTTCCCTCCTCAAGTGCAAACTTCTTGCGCAGCCACTCTTGGTGCTCAGAAAATCTCAAAAACAAATCCCTCTTATTACTAGCTATATTGAATTCTTTAGTCCCTCAATATACAACCTTCAAATTGTTTCTCGTTCCCCTCTTTAAGAATGAGGAGGATCTTCATAGGACTTCATCCAGCTAATGTTTGTCGACAGTTTCATCATCCACCACCCTTTTCTTCTGTGCCTTCTCACGTTCATTGTTGTTAAACCCATATTTATTCCTTCTTCCCTTCATGTCTTGTTTGATCATAACTTTAGCTGAATCTCCCATCTTCAGCATAGTTGAATCTCCTGTCTTCTTGTCCAATGTCACATTTTGATGGCCTGTATCTCTTTTGTTCGTATGTTCTACTGCTTCAGCTTCACAATGCATAGAGCAATCAGAATTTTCCATTCATCACCAAAGGTTTCTGCATCAGCGTTGACACTCTCCACCCTCTTTGGTTTATGCTTCTGTGTTTTCTTCCATGCTTCCTCCTTATAATTCTCAGATTTATTGGAGGTCCCACTAGAAGGATCAGCACCAATCTGTGCCTGTTCCTCCTCTACCAGCTCAATATCTTTCGTTTCACCTTTGCTTTTGAAAACTACACTGTAATTTACAAAACAAAAGTTGAAAGGAAAGATATTGACCTGATAGACGAGGAAGAAGCACAGATTGGTGGTGATCGTTCTAGTGCAACCTCGAATAAAGCTGAGATTTATAACGAGGAGGCACGGAAGAAAACACAGAAGCATAAACCAAAGAGGGTGGAGAGTGTCAATGCTGATGCAGAAGCCTTTGGTGATCACTCAAAAATTCTGATTGCTTTATGCATTCTAAAGCTGAAGCACTAGAACATACAAAGAAAAGAGATACAGGCCATCAAAGTGTGGCATTGGACAATGAGACAGGAGTTTCAACTATGCTGAAGATGGGAGATTCAGCTAAAGTTGTGATAAAACAAGACATGAAGGGAAGAGAGCATAAACATGGGTTTAACAACAATGAACGTGAGAAGCTAGAGAAGAAAAGGGTGGTGGATGATGAAACTGGCGACAAACATGAGCTGGATGAAGTCCTAAGTGATGCAAGCTCCATTGGAGCTTGTAGGCCTAGGATCTTCTTCATCAATGGATTCCTTTGCTTCTTGGAAGATGAATGGCAGCGGAATGGAGAAGGAAGAGAGAGAGGAGACGCCACTTCAAGGAGAAGATGAGTCTAGAAGAAGCTCACCACCATAGGAGGCCATGGATAAGAGCTTAGAGGAAGAAGGAGATGAATGAAGGGAGAGAGAGAGAGAGAAGAGCACGAAATTTTGTGCTCCAAATGAGCTTTGAAATCTGAAGTTTAATATTCAAATGATCAAAGTTGAAAAAAATGCACACACATGACCTCTATTTATAGCCTAAGTGTCACACAAAATTGGAGGGAAATTCAAATTTCACTTGAATTTGAAATTGAATTTGTGGAGCCAAACTTTGGAGCCAAAATTTCACTAATTATGATTAGTGAATTTTAGTTATGGTTCAGCCCACTAATCCAAGATCAATTCCAAGATTCTCCACTAAGTGTGCTTAGGTGTCATGAGGCATGAAAAGCATGAAGGACATGCACAAAGTGTGACTATATGATGTGGCAATGGGGTGTAGTAAGCAAATGCTCACCTCCCCCTCTAAAATTTAATTGGATTGGGATTCTACCAATTCAATTAAATTTATTTCCAACCACACACATCAAATATCCACTTAGTGCATGTGAAATTACAAAACTACCCCTAATACAAAAACTAGTCTAGGTGCCCTAAAATACAAGGGCTGAAAAATCCTATATTTCTAGGATACCCTACCTACAATATGGAGCCCTAAATACAAGGACCAAATATAATGACATCCTATTCTAATATGTACAAAGATAATTGGACCCAACCTTGGCCCATGGGCTTAGAAATCTACCCTAAGGCTCATGAGAACCCTAGGGCCTTCTCTTGCATCTTTGGCCCAATCTTCTTGGAGTCTTCTATCCAATGCCCTTGGGGGGTAGGATTGCATCATTCCCTCCCCCTTGAAAAGGATTTGACCTCAAATCTAGAGGTTCTTGAAACTCATTAATTTTTCCCTCAACACCTGTAAAAAGAATAAAAGCATATGTATTAGTGATGTTGGGTATGTTAGAGTACGGTAAGGACTTGAAACCCCTTTCCTGGCCATCTTCCCATAAGAGAATATAGTTCCTCACCAACTCAATGAGTGGTGCTACAAGTATAGAAAAATATGGGACAAACCTTTTGTAAAAGTTTGTTAAGATATTGAAGCCCCAAATTTCTCTTATACTTGGTGGAGTAAGCCACTCAGGAATGACCTTTATTCTCTTAGGGTCCATGGGAAGCCCTTGATCACTATTTAAAAAGTTAAGGGAAGTAATGGAATAAAACATACCTTTTTCATTATTTTCATGTTGATTATTCCTACAAAAAATTATGACAAACCTAAGGTGTCCCACATGAGCACCTAGGTTTGCATTGAAACAAAAAATAAGAACAAACCTACCTAATGAGTTCCTATGTACACAAATGATGAAGATGTTGGGTGCATGAGTGATTTTACAAAAGAGTGTTGCACCACTCAACACATTCATCATACCACCTATCATAGGGATTTGGTGCCTAATAATACCTATTTTAGACACCAACAAAGCACAAGGATTTAAGCTCTTGCGAACCAAATCCTCATCCAACAACTCCTTTACTTGAGGAATAACCTCAAGCTCAAGAGGTATGGTGGTGCTAAGGGATGTTTCCCTTGATAGGAGAAGGTAGAAATTTTTTTTAAGAAGGAGTGCTCTTTTAATATCACATTTTGTTGCAAAATGTTTTTCCTTGTTAACAATATTCTTGGAGGAATCCTTTTCCTCCTTTTCCTTCCCCTTGGCCTTTGAAGACAAGGCCTTACTATCCTTCTTTTTCTTTTGTTTTCCAAGTTTTTCTTCCTCATCCCTCTTATCTTTCATAGTTAGTTGATCTTTGGCCACCTGTGAAGGTGTTTGAGAATGCAACACAAATTTAGTGCCAAGATGGGTGAGGGTAATTTCATTAGTTAGGCCATTATAAATGATCTTCCTATCAAATTGCCACGGCCTTCCTAAAAGAATGTGTCCTGCCTCCATGGGAACTATATCACAATTAACTTCATCCTTATATGTCCCAATGGAGAAAGGTACCTTCACTTGTTGGTTAACTATCATTTCCCCTTGCTCATTGAGCCATTGAAGTTTATAAGGTTTTGGGTGGGGAATGATAGTGAGGTTCAACTTGGAAACTAATCTTGTGCTACAACAATTGCAACAAGATCCACTATCCACAATGAGAGAACAAGTTTTATCTAAAATTTTGCATCTTGTATGAAAGATGTTCTCTCTTTGGGATTGAGATAGATCACAAGATTGACCTCCAAGGAGCCTTTTAACCATCAAGAGGTCACCTTCTTCATGGCGGTAGACTTCCTCACTAGACTCTTCACCCCTTACTTCATCTTCACTTCCACTAGAGGAAGGGCAAGAAGTAGTCTCCTCTTGACTACTATAAATGTCTTGACCCCTCATAATCATGGTTTTCTTTGTGGGGCATTGAGAGGCAATGTGACCTCTCCCAAGACAAAATTGGAGGGAAATTCAAATTTCACTTGAATTTGAAATTGAATTTGTGGAGCCAAACTTTGGAGCCAAAATTTCACTAATTATGATTAGTGAATTTTAGTTATGGTTCAGCCCACTAATCCAAGATCAATTCCAAGATTCTCCACTAAGTGTGCTTAGGTGTCATGAGGCATGAAAAGCATGAAGGACATGCACAAAGTGTGACTATATGATGTGGCAATAGGGTGTAGTAAGCAAATGCTCACCTCCCCCTCTAAAATTTAATTGGATTGGGCTTCTACCAATTCAATTAAATTTATTTCCAACCACACACATCAAATATCCACTTAGTGCATGTGAAATTACAAAACTACCCCTAATACAAAAACTAGTCTATGTGCCCTAAAATACAAGGGCTGAAAAATCCTATATTTCTAGGATACCCTACCTACAATATGGAGCCCTAAATACAAGGACCAAATATAATGACATCCTATTCTAATATGTACAAAGATAATTGGACCCAACCTTGGCCCATGGGCTCAGAAATCTACCCTAAGGCTCATGAGAACCCTAGGGCCTTCTCTTGCATCTTTGGCCCAATCTTCTTGGAGTCTTCTATCCAATGCCCTTGGGGGGTAGGATTGCATCACTAAGGAGGCAAATTGAAACAAAAAACTGATGCCTCAATCAGAGAAAAATGTAGTTTTCACTTACTAGGTTTGGTGACCTCTGTCTCTGCAGAAAATTACATTAGCCGATGTTAATCAATTCTCCTTCATCATGATCATTTCGATTTACATGAACGTCGTCAGCTTCTTCTTCTCCGACAACGTTACCAGTGATTTGAGCGGTCAAAGGACTAACATAGGTGTCCATGTATGAATCATCATCTTCTACATTAACACCGACTGTTTTGCCCTGCAGAACCACACACCGCCTTTCATCACAAGGGTCTTGCACATAAAATACTTGTCTAGCTTGTTCTGCCATGATGAAAGGGTCATTGTGGTAACCAAGTTTCTTTAGGTCTATCAATGTAAATCCTATATCATCAGTGCGCACACCGGTGTTGCTGTCAACCCATTTACATTTGAAAACACATACCGTAAATTTCACATAGTTAAGCTCCCAAATTTCATCAATGAACCCAAAGTAAGGGATGGAAGCTACACAGGGATTGGCATCATTGAAACTTGCAAAGTGTTGAGATTCAGCCCTTAGGGTGACCCCGCTGTTCTGCATTGTACTTTTGTCATCTTGTGCTTTTGTGTAAAATGAATACCTGTTTATGCCGTATCCTTGCCAGGTTATAACATTTCTTTTAGGCCCATCTGCTAGTTTTCTTAATGTTTCTGAAGCATTCTCATCTGCAAAGATTGTATCTTTAAACAAATCACAGAAAGTTTTGTTATGCTTTTTCAACACCCAATTCTTTGACATTTTCGGATTATTCTGTTTGACTAAAGCTTCATGCTTATCTATGTATGGCAAAACTTCATTACTGTTGTTCAAGACATACAAGTGAGCTTGTAACAAATCTTCTACACTTGGAGTGATCACCTGCAGTCCTCTTGAACCCTTACCACCCACTCTGTCATCATGCTGACACTCAGGAAGCCCAACAGCTTTAGCCTTCTCTAAGTATTCTAAACAAAATTCAATGGCTTCTTCTGCAATGTACCTCTCAACAATAGATGCTTCCGGACGATATAGATTTTTTGTATACCCTTTTAAGATCTTCATGTATCGCTCAACCGGGCACATCCACCGTAGATAAACAGGACCACAACATTTGATTTCTCTGACCAGATGCACAATCAAGTGAATCATGATGTCAAAGAAAGCAGGGGGAAAATACATCTCCAACTGGCACAGTATAATTGCGGCCTCATTTTCCAACTCATCAAACATTACTGGATCAATCACTTTGCTACATATAGCATGGAAGAAAAAGCACAGGCGAGTTATCGTGAACCTGACTTTGTTTGGCAAGATGTCTCGTATAGCCACGTCTAACAATTGTTGCATGAGCACGTGACAATCGTGAGACTTTAACCCTACAAGCTTAAGCTCCTTCAACTGCATAAGGCTCTTAATATTTGAAGTGTATCCTTGTGGAACCTTCACCCGACGAAGACACTGACAAAAACTTATCTTCTCCTTCTTGGAGAAAGTATGGCAGGCTGGGGGCAAGTAAATTTTCTTCCCATCAGACCTTGGATGCAACTGTGATCTTATACCCATATCAGCTAGATCTTGACGGGTATTCAAGCCATCCTTCATCTTGCCTTGAATGTTAAGGAGCGTCCCAATCACACTGTCACAAACATTTTTCTCCACATGCATAACATCAATACAATGTCTAACGTCAAGATCACACCAGTACGGAAGATCAAAGAAAATGGACCTCTTCTTCCATATGCAACTTTGACTTTTATCCTTCTTTTGGGTCTTCCCAAATACAGTGTTCAGGTGTTGAACCCGCTGATATACCTGCTCACCAGTGAACGGTATCGGCGCAATGTCATACTCTTGACTTCCATTAAAAGCTTTTCTCAGTCGTCTGTAAGGATGATTGGGTGTTAGAAAGCGGTGATGCCTACTGTAGACTGTTTTTCTCCCATGTTTCAGTTGTATGTAACTTGTATTTTCTTCATAGATGGGGCATGCATGATGACCCTTAACACTGTAACCGCTGAGATTCCCATATGCTGGGAAGTCATTAATGGTACAAAAAAGCATTGCACGCATTTCAAACGTCTCCTTGCGAAACGCATCAAACACTACAACCCCCTCGTCCCACAACTTTCTCAGATCTTCAACCAACGGACTTAGATAAACATCAATGTCATTTCCTGGCTGTCTTGGGCCCGATATCATCATAGACAACATCATGTATTTTCGCTTCATGCACAACCAAGGAGGCAAATTGTAAATTACTAGCAGAACTGGCCATGAACTGTGTTGAGTGCTTAAGGTGCCATATGGATTCATTCCATCACTGGCTAGTCCAAGTCTAAGATTTCTTGGCTCATTCCCGAAATCTGGATACAAACCATCAATCTTCTTCCACTGGGAGCAATCAGCCGGATGACGGACCATTCCATCAGAAATCTTTCCATTTGCATGCCATGTAAGGTCTTTTGCGTCGTCCTCGTTAGCAAACAGACGCTTAAACCTTGGAATGATTGGAAGATACCACAAAACCTTCGCTGGGGGGCCCTTGTTGGAGTTTTCATCATAATTGCTTTCCTCTTCATCCTTCACTTTGTACCGTGAAGTCCCACAGATAGGGCATTTGGACATTTATTGGAATTCATGCCTGTAGAGCATGCAATCATTGGGGCAAGCATGAATCTTCTGATACTCCATACCCATCAGACACAATATCTTTTTGTCGCGATCGACACAGATCACGGGCAATGTGTTGTCCTCT